>NW_026730012.1:0-26790 GCF_030272615.1 Cryptomeria japonica
ACACCCGAGCGTGTTTAGCAGGCCGCGAACGAATCCAGATAAAATCGATTATTATAGTAGACGTAGCAACCCCTACAATAATCTACCTCCACTATAATCCCTCCCACCCGAAGGGCGATGTTCTATCCTCTGATTCGCTGTGCTGGTTAATCATCGGGCCCTACTATCCATGGGGGAGGGCTGGGCTTCTCTAATGCCGGGCTTACTCCCCACTCACTCAATGGAATCAATATTTGGATTGGTTGGGCATTTATCACTCCTCCTATCCGATAGGATAAAGTTTATGATCTGATCAGTAACTTCCCATACCAGTAGCTCATTAATAGTGGTCCCAGTGTTGACTCGCCAGTGTACCCTATCATCAGTCAGTCCCAGCCCACCAGCCCTCTAGTTAGTACAGCCCATCGCCCCATTGCCCAGGTGGTTGATCCCTCCCACTGAGAGTCTTTCTCTACCGGCTAGTGGTTTGGTACCTGCTTGGCCAACATAGGATTGTCTTTCCCCACTAGCCCCTCCCCACCCCAACATTCTTGATTTCTTCATTATTGAATTATCGAATGGCTATTTGTTCCCCGGGTTCCCCGACGCTTTTTCGAAAAAGTGTCTAACCCGGATAATGGTTTATTTATCAGCTATCCGCTTCACCCCTCTTCATCAGCAGAGGCGCCGTTATGTTGGTCGAGCCCAGAGCCATAGCTGGGTCCCCTATCTTATTTACTGTTCCGAAAGATTCGATTCATTACTGAATAGGTAGGGCCCATATGGTTCTATATAGGGCCGGAGCCCTTCATCTTAATCGAATAGGGCTTGATCCGGAGCCCAACATCGAGATCCAGCAAGTGAGTGAGTGGGTGGGCCCCCATTGGCCCCTAAAATTCGGCAACTATATCCTCCAGCATAGAATAGTAGGGGCCCACCCCCGGTAGATTCGTTGAAGTGGTGGCCCCCTGGCCCCCCCGGGAGGTATATTATTGTAGCGCTCACTATAATAGCAGCTCTGCAGGGTGGGTGGGAAACAATCCCTATATCCTCCACCAGCCGCCCCCCCGGGAGGAAGATGCCGTTTAGGGGCCCACCCCTGGGAAGCAACCCCGGCTATCCAACTAGAGTTCCCTAGTTAATCTAAAATATCTATTCGGGAATAATGAGCGAGAAACCATCTCGGAATAATAGAATAGAGCGGCGAGAGATAGGGAGGCAAGGCTAGTCAATAATATGGGGAGAAGGGTTCGGGTCGCACACTAAGTAAGCATCTACGGAAGAGAAGAGTTAGTTCGGGCAGGCGAGGTTGGGTCTCATTTCCTGAACCAGTCCATTCCGGTGATAGATAGGGTCCGATGATAGCCTTGTTCGGATAGCCCACTTCTTGCCTGCAGTTCAAAGAGAGCACTATAGGAAGGTAGGGCCCGAAAAAGAGATAGCCTCTACTGCTCGCTATTGGGTAGGAGGGGGCCCTCTCCTCAATGTGGGGATGGGTGGGTGGTAATGGCACTCCGTTCAGATGAGGGAAAACCTCTATAGTGGGGGTTCAATAGGGCTAAACTAGACTAAACGCCAACCCCCTTCCGCATCTATGGTTGCCAACTAAACTAAACATAGCCAACTAAACTAGGATGAGAGTTGGGTATTAGTGGTAGTTAGCGGATGGAATGGCTAAGGGGGATAGGGGAGCATATAGATATTTATGTACATATAAGAAGCCTCCTTCTCCCCCGCTCGTATTTGCCAATGATCCAGGGCTTCATGACTCAAATATATCCACCTGACAGAGTGGGAATAATAAAATAGAGTAATGGATAGGTGCTTCAGCTGAAAAGCCCTTCCTTACTATTTTGTTCCCGTCGAGTCCAGTGATTCCATCCGGCAACACGTGTTCATAGTGGAATGGCTTTCGTGGCCGATGACGGCGATGGCAAGCCGTAGGCGGATGTGTTTGCGGTTTGTGCTGCGTTCAGGAATCGACGAGTAGTTGTCGAAACGCGGTCGACACCCACCAGCATTGTCTGCCGAACGATGTGGAGCGGGCTTCCGTTTGTGGTCCCCGAGATTCCTAACCACAGCAGACGAGTGGCTACCTCCTCTCGTTAATCATGTAAACTGGTGCTGGGTTGTCATACCCACTGGTCAGTGAGTCTCGCTCAATCGTGGGATAGATATGAACCGTGTGATGAGTTCTCGGGTGAATACCGGTAGCCTAGATGAAAGGTAGTAAGTAAGCTGCGTTGTCAATTTGCCTAAGCCTTTCTCTTCCGGGCGGGGGTAGGGCCAGATTCTATACGTAACATGCCCCCTTGCCGCCCCCCTGGGAGGTAGATTATTGTAGGGGGTTAAGATTCTATACTACACATGCCCACCCTGCTGCAGGGGTAGGGGGCGGGTGGGGCTATTCGGGGTAGGGGGAGCCCCGGCCTATTCGCCCTCCCCCTCCGCCAAAGTTTGCATGTTACGTATAGAATCGGGGTAGAGGTTCCGGGCTTCTAGTTGCCACTTAGCGGCAAATGGTTATTCTAGCTCGATTATAGCAACTATCTAGTGCAGGTTTATCGCCCGGGCCCCTACTATTCGTAAAGGGCTAGCAGGCGTACATTAATTGACTGGGTCAATTAATGCGCCCCAGTCAATTAATGTACGCCTGCTAGAATAACCCTACAATAACAACTATGATGGGGGGGGGGGCGGGGGCCCTTCGCCCCCCCGGGGAGGTATATTATTGTAGGGGGCTCGCCCTACAATTCTATGGGCCCCGCACTCCATAGAATGTCGAGGGCCTATTGCCATACCCTTGACAAGCCCTTTCAAATAGTAGGGGTCAATTAATAACCCCCCATAGAATTGTAGGGGGCCCTTTACGAATAGTAGGGGGCTAGAATAAGGAGGAAGAAGCTAAGGGGCCGCCATAGAATTGTAGGGGGCCGGGAACGCTACCATAGAATTGTAGGGGCCCTCCCCCCCGACTTTCTATTCCTCCCACCCGGGACGGGTGGGGCCCCGGAGATATTGTTTTTTTTGACTCGTCGTTTTTTTCGGAACATTTCAACTCAGGGCGTTCGAATCGAACGCTCTCTCCTTCAAGAGCTCTAGCCCCACGGTTTTGTTGCGGCGGTAGGGGGCCGGCGACGAGACGACGATGACTGATCTCAGTCGTCTCACTATCTAATCTACTAGGAAGTAAAGAAGCTAAAGCTAGAAAGCCGTGTGATAGGTGGTAACTATCTCGTACGGTTCGGGGGGTAGGTAATTGGGGCGCACTCCGTCCGATCAGTGGGGAATATCTCACTCCATCGAACATACAGGGAATTGGAGGTAGCATTCTACCGATGTTGAGCCATGGACCGGTTCCTCCAGCTCCTTCTCCATGTGTCGGTGTTCCGTATGACCGGCATAAGACTCGACCCGCTAAATATTATGGAGGTTCAGTAAGCACCATGCCGAATCCCCCTACCATTTCCTTGTCTTCCACTTTAGCCAATATGAGTTCACCTGGTACTAGCAGCTCTGTCGGGGAATTTCCCATCTTCGTAGGAGCTTTCCAAATAAATAGCTTAGTAGCCACATTAGCTGCGCTTGGGATGATTCTAGGCGCAGCGTATTCCCTTTGGCTGTATAATCGTGCGGTTCTCGGAAATGTAAAACCCAATTTCCTCCATAAATTCTCCGATCCAAATGGAAGAGAAGTTACGATCTTTCTACCTCTTATCGTTGGAGGGGCGACCGTTGAACTACCGAAGAAATGGCCGAAGAACAAAATGGTCTGAATGTGATCACGACATCTGCCTGCGGATTGCAGGTGCTCGCGAATACGGGGGTGCAACCTACCTCATAAACAATGGGTGACTGACATAGCCCGTTGCAGAGAGGTCCGATCGGCCCGGGCTCTCCGAAGGACAGTTGAACGAGTGACTCGTGAATGCTGCCGGGATTTTTCGTCCCGTCAGTTCCTCGAGCAATCAATAGCAAGAAATCCTCCAGTCAAGGCTAAGAAATCCTCCTCACCATGATATGGACTCCGAGTTCCTATGGCAGAGCACGAGGGCCCCTATCTAGCCCCTACTATACTATATAAAGGGGGGGGGCCCCCACTAGAGTTCCCCTACTCTATAATGACAGGGGGGTGGGGGGGGGCGCCCGTAGGGGAACCACTCGCCCTACTGGGTGAAAAAAAAGAGAGGAAGGAGGGTAGATGGCGGTACTCTCCCGCCCCTCTCCCGACGTCATAACTTAGAGTCTCCCGAAGTAATAACTCAGTCCCGACGTAATAACTTAGAGGGAGGGGCCCTCGGGCTGGGGCTCTCCCTTAGCCCTATCCACCTATCCTAGCTATAGCCCTGTTGAACCTGTAGTGCCGGGTAGCCCTGCAGGGGTGGGGGGGAATGGTAGGGGAAGGCGGGGGGGGTGGGGGTGGGGGAGAGGGGTGAACTATGTTCACCACTCGATAGTAGTTATTTTTGCGAAGCCATAGCCCCCCATAGTTTGGATAGGTCATTTCTAGGGCGAGGCCCTTCCCCCATTATAGAGTAGGGCTGGGGCTCTCCCGCCCCGAATAGCTTGGAGGGAGAGGAGTACTGGATGAAAATGGATGCATGCCGGAAGGAAGCACGACTGGGGTCTCCGCTCGGACACCGTTAAGAATAGTAGGGCACTGGTCCGAGATCTTGCATAAGATGAGAGTTTCTGATAGTACCGGTGAACCAGGTGAGGTGGTTGTTCAAGGGCCCCACCTTTCTTTCAATAGCGGACGGACTTCCCTCAGTCAACGTTAGGGCTAGGGCTCGACCTGCACAATAATATAGGAGGGGGGCGGGCCCTACCTTTCTTGCTCGACCGACTAGACTCATGAGAGACTCGACCGGAGAGGGAATCAATCTGGGACGGAGGGCTCGTAGTATCCAGCAGATCTGGCAAAGGCCAAAGAGAGGGCGGGTCATTTATGCGCCCCTATCCACCCGACCTATTGATTGGAACACCCTACTATAGATAGGGCGAGGGCCCCCACTGGCACTAAGGCTCTCCCTCCAATCAAGACCCAACCCAACGGGCCCGGGGCCCGGCGAGGGGGAGGGATTAGAGGCGGGGGCGGGAGCGGGCGGTCGAGACCCTCCCCCTCCCCCTTTCTCACCCCGGCCCCCCCGCCATTATAGAGTAGGGAAACTCAACTCTATAAAGGGGGCCCCCCCCCTCCCCCTTTATAGAGTCTAGTAGGGGGGAGAGCCCTTCTATTCTCTAGTAGGGCCCCGCCCCTCTCCCCCCTCTCTATAATGGGTTGGAGGGGGAGGAGGCCTATCTATAGCCCCTACTATATAAGGGGGAAGGGGGGTGGGGGGGGGGGCGGACTATGGATTAGATAGTCGACCTGTTTTTTTGCATAAATGACCTCACGTGCCCCCGGGGTCTGACCCTATCGATCCCATTCGTGGTGACGGAGAAGGAGTCTAGATCAACATGGATGGACCATGATGGACGTTGCACACTTGTCAGAATGAATGACACGATCAATTTGAAAGTTAATATATAGTAGGGCCCCTTTGCAATCAGTAGGTCTTATCTGCAATCAAGAGGTCTGCCGTTTCAACCTTGCTTTCGAATCCGGATCATCAGAGATAGAGGGAATGGGCAGATAATAAAAGATGTTCGCCCGCTGCTCACCCATCTATTCCATCGAGAAACGGGAGATCTGATTCCTGAGAGGGCGCTTCTGCCCTACTCAAATTCCCGGGGGTGGGCCCATGCCCCCCACCCAACCCCACACACGGAGGACTTATCCAACTAATCTACCTCCCGGGGGGGCCACCCACCCACCCCCAATTAATCTACCCTCCCGCAATCTACTATCCCTCTGCCATTAATGTACGCCCCAGCCGGGGCCCTTCAAATAGTAGGGGCGCCCCCCAGCCCCCGGCTGGGGGTAGGGCGAGAGCAGCCCTCTTTATTAATCTAGCAGGGCCCATAGAATTGTAGGGGGGGGGAATAGTTGTTGCGGTGTTCTCCATGTGGTGGCTCCCTAGTAAGTTCCCTATGTGGTGGTTGTTCTCCGAGTCACTAATTCTCCTGGGTATATCTTCTTCATATCGATCACGCCCTGTAGTTTCTTTAGGCAACGACTGCCCCCTACTTATCTATAGGCGGCAGAATAGACTTAATCAACGACTTAATCTTCTGCTGCTATAGGTGCTTCAGGTGGTTCAACAAGGTAAGCTACTGACTCTGCCACAATTGTAGTTGGTATAGTTGGTCACCTGGTCCGGAAGCTGCCTTAGCTGCAGTCTCTACCGCCTCTATTGCCTTTGCCTCTGTCTCTGCTTTAGGTGGTCCTAGAACTGGATATTCAATGCGTGAAAGGAAGGTCTAAGTGGAGCCTAAAGAAACCGAGAGGGATCTCCGGGGCCAAGCCCGGTGCTAGTGCCTTATAATAGTAGGGGCTAGGTGGTAGTTTCCCATATGTGGTGGCAACTCTAGTTCTCCTTCATGTAGTAGTTCGCCGTTAGGAAGTTCTCTATCTATTATGTAGTTCCCCATCACTAGGCGGCTATCCATCGCTAGGTGGTTCTCCACGTGGTTCTCCTCTAGTCGGTTAACCATAAGGTGGCTGCTGTTCACCATAGGGGGGCTACTGTTCACCATAAGGTGGTCGTTCCCCATGCGATGGTTCACCAGGTGGTGGTTCGTGTCCCCCATGCAGTGGTTCGTTCGTACCATGTGGTGGCTGGACCAACCGCATAAACAACTGGATCTACTGATGCTGCTTCAATAGAATCTACTGCATAACTAACTGACTCAAACTCATAATCGACAGAATCAAACTCAGGAACTACTGAATCGACTGCAACATCTACTTATGCTGCTACCAAAATGCTGGATCTGCTCGAGCGTGTCGGATATAAGTGTCAATTTGATCTCCACCCCGGCATTAATGTACGCCTGCTAGAGTAAGTCAAAATCATCATTTTTGGTGATCAATTTATGCGGTGATTCGATCACTACGCTCTCTCTACGTTCCTTCTTCGACCAATCGTCCAAAAGTAGCAAAAAACACATGATTAGGTGCTTATTCGTACTCCGGTATCAACAGCTTAATTGACTGAAGCAACTAGTACTGGTGCTGGTAGCTCTGATTCAACTATTGGTATTGGTGCTACTGATGATGCTGGGTCTTGATCCTGATATGGATATGGGACTAGGTATGGCACTACCCCAGCCTCTGCTACTCCTACCTTTGCTTCTGTCTCTGCAGGCAGGTGAACTCTTACCTTAAGTAGAGCAGGTCAGTCTCTTAATCTCGCTCCCTATCCCGATCTCGCGCATGAGGGTCAGAACCCCTATCTCGACCACGAACATCTGAATCGTTAACTAGTGTCCGACGAGAAGATGGCTCTATGTCTTTCTCCTCCGGCTGGTGTGCCTGGGTATCGATCTTAAACATGCGCATATGGATCTGTTCCTAGTGCTCTATCAACTGTTTCATCTGTACCTGTAACTTCTCCTAGGTATGCTCCATCTGCTCCTGCACCTGGATCTACTGCACTTGGTACTACTCATGGGTCTGGAGAAACTAGGCAAGCTACTGACTCTACTATAGGAGGTGGTTCCGTATCAATGGCTTAAACTAGTGCTTCATCGACTGGGTCAACATACTCTACTGATGCACCTATTACTGGATCTTTACCTGGCCGGAACTGGACTACGAGCATCATAAGGAGCTGGAACTACTGAATATACTGTCAACTACTGAGCCAACCGGATCTCCTGCTACTGTAGGCTATGGGTCTCGATCCCGAACAGCATAAACTGGAGCACGATCACTAAGGACTGCATAACGATCACGAAGGTCATATGAATATGAAACTAAGCGAAGGGAAGGGCTACTAACCACGGGCCAGGAAAGCCCCTCGGGGACGGGGAAGAATCTCAACGTATGGGTACGCCTATCACGGGTATGCTACCAAGACCTAGGGTGCGTTTTCTAAGGATGGCGTGGAATAGCGGCGGCTTTATCTACCCATGGACCTACCTATGGACGGGGAACATGTCATCATCCCACTCGGGGGTGCTTGCTACTAATAGTGATGGGTCAAAACCCGGGTCTCGCTGTATGATCTGGATATGGGTCTAGGTATCAATCCGTAGTTGGATCATCTGTATCTGGACCTGCGTATGGATATGCTATGAGCTATTCATCTCGATCTCTAACTGTCTCTAGTCCTGCTGGGTCTCGATCTTTCACTTGGTCAACTGATAGGGGTGCTCCTTTCACTCGGTAAACATCTGCATAATCGACTGTTTAGTCAACTGGTTCCCCGTAGGGCTGCTACTAGTGCTGGGTCTCGATCCCTTTCAAGGATTAAAGCTATTAAGACCTTTCTTAAAGTTTCTTCATGAAGACAGGGAAAGCCTTAAAATAGTAGGGGGCGGCGGCGTTTCAACTTTCGAGGCAAAATGCAGCCATAATCCCCAGCTTGTGTTGACCCACCACGGCCCATAGAATAGTAGGGGCGCTCGATCTCCTGGCCAACCGCAAGGTGGTGGGCGGCCGGCATCAAAGAACTCAATTCATATTACGTTTATTCTTCTTACCATATTACGTATGGGATCATGCGGCGCAGCGACAAACCCTAGTTAATACGATTTATAGAATCGAATCATAATCTGCTGGGAAGAGAAGATCTGTATTTTGTTTGGCGGTTGGGGGGCTGGGTAGGAGTTTGGGTGAACACGAGAGAATGAGATAATACAATTCCTCCATCTCGCCTCATATTATATTACACTCCCGTCGATAAAAAGCCGGGCAAACACTATTCTAAATGAACAAGGGGGTTTTCAAGTGTAATATAATAACCCACACCCCAACCTATGATTTACAAATCGTTCTTGCCCAACCAATTATTCTATATAAAAGCGCATGCTAGATGGCATAACCTCAGATCCTGGATTGACTCTCGCCCCATAATAGAAAGCGCTATTATTATTCTTATTATTTAAGGCGAGATAGCTGGAACTAAACCTCCTTGCCAACTAAGCATAAATAATACTCGAGTCCGGCTCTACTTAACTACTGAAGGAGAGAAGGCCGGCACGGGGAAAAGCATTTCACTGGGCGGGCCTCTATCCCCCACCCGTTCAGAAAGGTCAATGCCCCTCTATCTTTTAGCTTATTTACAATTCATAATAGTAGGGCTAGCTATTGGTTGAAAATGCTTACTGATATACTAAGTTGGTTTAGAGGGAGGATTGGAGTAACGAAACTGAGATTCTAATGCCTGGGCCTACCTTCGCTTACTTGCATCTCCGTTTCTTCTGGGCTCACCAGCAAATAATAACAAAGAGGGCGATGGGATTTTGTAGAGGTTATGATTCCCTTAAATAGTAATAAGAACTGCCTATCATTTCCGGTTGCTCGCTCTATTAGTGGGACGCTAAGGAATAACACGTTGATCCGATGCCGCCTACACTCGCCGGGCCCCATAGATACGATTGATAGAAAGAGGTAATGGTCCAACTATTGATTGCAAGCTTCCTAAGGTGGTTGCTCTCGCTATTGGGCCCGCTGTCTCTAATTTCAGATGTTTCAACCGCCAAATAATAATAATAATAGTAGGGCGACCCGGCACTATATAATAACTATTTCGATGATTCCCCTTCGGGATAGATTGAATAGTAAGGCTTACTAACGATGGGAAAGCCTTTCGGGGCAGCTTCTTTTATTTGCTCCCACGTATATGCTAAATTGAGTATTTCCCTTTCAGGCGCAAATAATAATAGTAGGGCGATTATTGTTGGCTCGAAATGCTTCAATAGGAACCGTAGTAAGCAATCACTAGTAAGAAATGGTGTTTCGCCCGCCCCCGAATTCTATAGAAAAGCCCGGCTATTATTATTGAGTTTGCTACCAATTGCCAATTGCCAATTGTAGGGGTAGGGGTAGGGCAACCAATCTTCGTACCCCTTCTTAATCCGTCTATATAAACCTTGTCAGCATGTGATGTGCGTTTGAACCATAATAAGAGTAGGGCGGAATCTAGTAGAACCTGTAATAACAGAGGAGAAAGGTTCCCCTATTATTCTTTTTTCAGTAAGGCCCGATATCAAGGGAATCCCAACCTATTTATATAAAGGAATCGGAGCTATTCGCCGCCGCTAAATGCCGTTGCTTTACAGAACCGATTCCAACTATAGTCCTCATTATGATAGCTTCGAATCGCCGCTTATTAGAATAGTAGGGCATTTAGAATTCAATCAAATTGACATGCTTAAAGATTAATAACCACATAATAAATGCAGGGGGGGCTGAAGTGCCGTATATACTCAGTTCGGTCAACGAAGACGGGAGCTGTTTATGATGGATCAAGCCACGACCCGTCTTATTATAGTTCAAAGGCCCAAGTCGTCGGATGCTGTTTGATCCGAACCGTCCCTACGGGCGCTTGTTCGAACCCCCGTTCCATAGTTTGCCGGATCCGGGAATAATCCCCCCTCCTTCCTAGCTGTCAATACTCCGATAAACCCGGCACGCGGCGGCGTTGGGTGAGATTAAATTGACGACTACTGCCATGGGGTCCGATAAACGTGATGGGTGCAGCTGCTTCAATTCAATCGACTACTGCCTATGCACCCCTGTCCCTCCCGCCCTACCACTCCGATTACCGATCTTCCCTGTTGGCACGCCCAACCACTCCGATCACCCATCTTCCCGCACGGATCTCCCCATCACTGGACTCGATCACTCCGATTACCGAGATCGCTCTGATTACCAAACTCCGATTACCGAAGAGGTAGGGACCAAGCTCCGAAGGGTGGGTTGAGGGATAAAAGTTGGTCGAGTGGCTTGTCTTGTCGAGTGGCTTCTGCTCCGAACCCTCCGGCTTGTCGCTCCTCTCCCGCTGGTCGAGCAGGTAAACCTCCTCCTCTCCCGCTAGTCGATTGTCCCGAAGGGTGGGTTGAGGGATAAAAGTTGGTCGAGTGGCCCGCGTCTCCCTCCCCCTCAAACGTTGAGTCTATCACTGCACCAGAACCATAATAGTGGAAGATGGTGGACATATAAGATGGTGGCAATAGAAGATGGTGATGGTCTGCCCGACGAACCGTAGAAGATGATGATGGAACGCTGATGCATCATTCCCTCTTGCACGTAGACCGGAACTACCTGCTGATGCATTCTCTCCTGCACCTAGACTCCTGCATGGAGATAAGATCTGCACATGCTTTTCGATCCAGCTTTCCTGCCGCCCCCCTCTCATCATCTGTCGATGGATACCGGAGATGATGTCCTACCACGGATCCAGGTCCACCATGTGGTCATCAGGGGAATGAGCAGCCGATGAGGGGATAGGAGATCTGTTTCCCCGGAAAGAAATGGAAGCTTCGGGACATCTCGAGCCGTCATGGCTGGAGGAACAGGAGACAGATCTGTTGCCGTCACAGCTACCCTTTCTCACCCTAAACTATTCCCCCTTTTGATCCCATGCCCGGACCATATGCCTTTCTCTTCGTATCCGACTCCCCGTCCTCTCCCATCCCCCGGTCGAGCGTTCGTTCCTCTCCCTCCCCCTCCACCTGTAGCGGGAAAGGCATGGATGGGATCTCGCCATGTCATCTAATCTCGCCATGTCATCTATTATTCCCACCCTGCTTCCCCAGCAGGGTAGGAATACTGTTGTTGAACCAGTTGGTCATCCAGTGGATCCCGCTGTTGAACCGGTTGAGGTGAGACCCTCTCGGACTCAAGCTTACAGGCGGTGGTCCCGAGTAATATAGGGCACTCGAGTCTAAAGGGCGGTAGTCATGGAGGAGTTGTAATGGGGCCCCGCCCGGGGTTAGCCGGTCAACCACACATTCTCTATCTGCCACCTGCATTCCCTTTCTTCCACGTGATGATGATGTCCGGTATCTCCTCCCATCTCTCCCTCTCCCGCATGATGATGTCCGGTATCTCCTCCTCCCACATTCCAGTATCTCTTTCCACATGATGTCCGGCAGCTCCCCCTCCCACATGTCCGGTATCTCCATCTCCCTCTTCCACATGTCCGGTATCTCCCTCCGCATGTCCGGTATCTCCCTCTCCCACATAATGCTCAATATCTCCTCCAATGTCTTCCCTGCCAGTATCTCCAATGCCTCTGCTAGGGACGATGAAAGAGCATGTCTATCCCGGCGGCTTCCGTCGGTAAGAGGAATTACTGATTGGACCCATCAATTACTGTTCATTGGAGGATGGGACGATTGCTCCTCCAGCCGTTCCCACCCCGCTTTTTGAAGCGCATCATGTTGAACAACTCTAGAGTTCGTCTCTTGGTCCGCTCCGGGCATAGGGACCGACCTTTATAGTATAAGACGTCGTCACCATCTTTGAACTCTACAGCGCTGCGGAAACTTTAGGAGGGAAGGAAGCTTTAGATCTTCTTGAACCCGCATGCCGGCCACCGGCTATGGGAGCTCTCCAAAGGAACCCCTTCTTCACTCTATAGATCGGATTAAGGCATTTTCCTTGTGGCTATAGCTAGATTGAAAAGCCCTCTCAAAAAGCTCCCACCCTTTAAAGGCCTTTAGCCTTTCAAATAGCCGGGGAGAGGAGAGCGAGAGCGCGGCCCGGCCTTTTCAACGCCACTCGATTGACGTCGAATCTTGCCGCTTTCTCAATCACCCGCCCCGGGCGCATTTACACTCTATTATATCTCTATTCATCTATTATACGTAACATGGATGCATCTTGATATTCCGTATATAATACGACATCTGAGGTTATCTACGGAATATCACTATGGCCGAGGCACCTGGGAGAGAGAGAGAGAGCTCGACCTCAAAAAGATTGGGATAGGGTCCGGAGGAGAGAGTCTCGACCGGGGATGGCCGCCTAATTTTGACACTCGACCTTTAATTGAAAACATTTGAAAGGGGATGCCGTCCAGAAACAATAGGTGGACACTCGACCGATATTCTATATGTAATATGATCGGTTGAGTGCTTATCTAAACCGATAGGGAGGGGAGGGGATAGGAGAGCGATGCTTTAAATGACAAGGTCTGATGCTGGGATTTGGTGCCCGTGTTTGTTGCCAGAATGGATAGACATTCGGAATGATTAGGCGTAGAGGAAGGCAGTGAATCGGGTTGCTCTCTCTATTCAAAAAGGGGATGTAAGAGGAGCAGCTGACTAACTAGCGAGAAGGGGGATGAGATAGAAGCAGAAGACTCGGGGATTGATTAGGGCTACAGTCCGGGGAGGGGAAGACTAATGACGGGGGGACAAGGGGGGGAATGACCACGGGTAGATACCGTCCCGTCCGCGATCTACGGATCTAAAGGGCGGCGGGCCAGCGGACTGGACGGAGAAGGGATAGCTAGCCCACCCGGGGGGGGGAGGATGAAGGTTGTGGGGATGGAGCTCATAATACGAAAACGAACCACACGGATGTGCGGGGCAGCTCCACCTGCTCACTATCCGCATCTCGAAGAGTGCGCCCCGAGGCCCAGCACGTGAAGGGACTACCATACCAAACCATTCCAGTAGGTACCTACTGGCGGATTCTAGATGGAGAGGCCGGGTTTTGAACCGACAGGGAAGAATAGGTATCCCGATGGACCGGGGTTAGTGAGCCTTGCGGTAATCCCTTGCCCTTGTACAGCTCGAAGGGAACGTCGAGTAAGTCGCTGCTATAAGCCGCCGCCCTTTCAAATAGCTCGTTCCGGCGGCGCAGCCACCCCCACCCCCACTGGCACTAAGGTAAGGTAAGGACACCTTAAGTGCCATGAAAAGGGGACAGTTATTGTTAATTAATTAGCCTGCTAGCCCGGTAGGGGGAAGGGGTTTTTTTTGCTTGATAAACCCAGAATAATGCCGGGTCGATCCCCCTTCAAAGTATGCATGCTTATGGCCGGGTAGGGCGCTCGTGGAGCTGGGTGGTCCGAAGCTTGATCAATAGAGAGGAACCTTCTCATGATCCCCCCAGCTGGACCGGGAAAAGAATAAAGATCACATCTATTAGTTAGTTAGTAGGGCCGCTTCGTCACGCTTCTCGATATGCTGAAGCTGGAGGGCACGGATTAATGGGTCCGGAGCAGCCACCACCCACAACCATGGAGTGCGCCGTGGATGGATAGGTACTTACGAGTGCGTAGGTCCAGCTTTGAGAATAGAGAGATTCGCCCGAGAGGGGCGACGGCGCGACAGACCAGGTTGTATATAGGGAGAGTTCACGACTTCCCCCCTCGCTCCGGTGGTAATCTATCTCCCCAGCCCAGATACGGATATTGTAGGGGAACAGAAGCATTCTTTGAGGATTGGGAGGCACCTTCTCACAGAGCTGCGCCCTTCCCTTCCCGTTCAGAAAGCCTCACGCATAGGAAAGGGGGCGGTTCTATCCTCCTTTTCTTCAATAGTAATGTCCAGGAGAGTCCCCGTAGGGCGAAAGCTGGGGCGGGACATCATGGCCCAATTCAGAATCTGGGACCAGACCATCATAGTCTCATTCAGAAGCGGGGGCTTAACTAGGATAGAGAAATCATAATGCCGGGAACTTAACATCTATGTCGAATTCGTAAACTGTGGGTTAAGCATCAATGCTGTTTTGGACATTTCAAATGGTAACAAAATGCCAGCCATTATTCTCCCTCCCATGTTGAGGATCTAGTTGGTGGGGGGGCGGATATATTGGGGGGGCAATTCGGAGAAGAAGGAGGGGGAGCAAAGTAATAGGTAGTGCTTATTCTATTGCTCTGACCAGGCCTGAGAATACGACAGTTGAGCCGGCCGATGCCAGTTAATAGCCGGTAGGGGCAGTTCTCAGGCACAAGAGGGTCGATACTCCCCTTCATTTTTTCCCACTGGTGGCCGGATGTATCTGATCTAGAGATCCCCTTCATTTTGTCTCAGGAGCGACTGATGCTGGAAAATAAGCCACTAGAACCGTAATCAACGCCCCTGGCGCTTCTTCCTCCCACCCACCCCCCCTACTATTTGAAGGGCCCCTCAAATTATATGGGCCTGCTAGAGTAAGGCAATTCCCGGTTACTCCCGACGGCACTATTCCTCCCACCTACTGCTTTATCTTCCTCCCACCCTTTCCAACTAGCCATTCCCTTTCCTATAGTTTCCCACCCACCCTTAGGCCGCCGCCTATTTGGCAGGGGCCGCCCTTAGAATAGTAGGGGCCTCCCACCCTGCAGGCCCCTACGTGCCTCTGCCCCCCTACCCCCAGGTTTATAGCATCAACCTCAGTCAGGTGGGAGTGCCCGTAGGCATCAACTCGAGAAGGCCATCCCTACAGGGCATTGGTTCGATAAGGCAGTATAGCCCAAAGCCTGTTGTCCAATTCGTCGAGTGAGAGCAGACAAAAGGAGTCATTGAAATCAAGGAAGGAAAGGAATACAAATACAACAATCAACGATGCAAAGCACACAAAAACCAGCAACCCACTAGAGTAAAGCACCTCTATCGCCACAGCTCTACAACATCAAGAGGATACACGGCAGGAACAGAAAGAAGCACATCGATGGGCAGGAAGTACAACATTGGCAGGGGACTGGGGGGAAACTACTACATACGGCAGGGAGAAAACACATGATGGCACAAGACACATAGCAAGAGCATAGCAGGAGCAATACACATGGCAGGATAAGAAGGGAAACATACATAGTAGTAGGAGCCGGAAGACACATAATGGGCAGGAATCATTGCATATTGGGCAGGGGAGGGAAACATCGATAGGCAGGGATACCCACATTTTATTTAGTGAACATATTTTTATTATAGCCTATTACCAACAACACGGCACTAAACGAGGTGGAAAAAAGAGGCCCTACTATCTATAGTGGCTGGCTCGCAGAGAGAGATACTGTTACCTTTATGTGCGAGGTGCGCAGAACATAACCCCCCACCCATCAACTAGCCATAGAATAGTAGGGGCCTCCCACCCGGGAATTGCCCTACGGGGCGCGTTGTTGAACTCCGGAAGGCCGACTAAGAGAGCCCTAAACAATAGGCCCGTGGGCATGTTACGTATAGAATCTGGCCCGGGTTGGGTGGGGGGTATTGGCGAGAAAGATTTGCTGGGTGGGAGGCCCCGAACCTATTCTGTTTTTGAAGCCGGGTGGAATAGGCGCTTAGGAAGCGGACCTTCTTTGGCTGGATCTAGCCCCTACGGGGTTTATCTGAGCGTGACTTGGGAGTGGGGTGTGGCGAATAAAACTTATCTCAAAGCGCACTGGATAACGGAGCTGCTGGGTAAGTAATAGTCCGAGCAGATTCAGTTAATGATGCATTTGACCCAGCGGTTGATCCAGCACCATCAGTAACAGTAGCAAAGTCATAGCCTGCAGCTCCGGTTTCATACCCATATGTAGTGTAGTTCCAGAACCAGCGGATTCAGCAGCGTCTGAACCGGGGACAAGGGTGTCATCAGCACTAGTTTCCCCTATTCCAGTCCCAGATCCCGTGCCTGCAGAAGCGAAGGTGGCAGTATCTGTATGGGCAGGGGTGAATGCAGAAGCTACCGTTTCATCACCCAACATCCTTGCCCGTGCCAGAACCTGTGAATGACCCCAGCATATTCACCAACAGCAGCTAAGGCAGAACCAGGAGCATCCCCTCCCAATCGAGAACTTGTTCCAGTCCCGAATACGGATCCGAGGCGAGCAGTCTAACCCACGGTAGTTTAAGTATAAGTAAAGGAGGCAGTTTCTTCACCCAAGACCCAGTTGACATCTAAGCAGATTAAAGCGAAGGTCGAATGCAGGGTTCAGTTGGACCAGTGGGGTGGGCCCTACTATTCTAAGGGGAAGTTTTTGGGGTTTATTGAGAAATTCAACATTGCCTATCTCCCCTAACCCACCCTGGCGATCGGATTATTCGATCCGTAGACGGCACATTCTTATTCTTATTGTTTCGTTCCCGGATGAAGTGAAGATAGCACCGGCCCGAGATGAGATCATCTATCCTTTACACCGGTAGGGGCGGAGCTAGTCACTACTTGTATTAGCTGGGGCCTGCCTCTCTCAATTCGATTGAAAGGTGGGCAGGGAGGGTTTGGGAAAGGGGTGAGAATAAGAAGTGATCGGCAATGGAGGATCCGGAATCGGGGGGCTATCGAGGCTACGTTAGGCTACGGGGGTCTAGGAGCCCCCACAAGGCGTTAATGCATAAATGACCCGGGTTCGAGGAGGGAACCGGTTAGGGTGGGGAATGAGGTTGCCTCAAAGTCGAATCAATCCCTCTCGGTTTCTTTAGGCTCAATCTAGGCCCTACTATTCTATGGGGCCCCGCCCAATTCTATGGGCCTTCTCGATTCTATACGTAACATGCCTATAATGTTGCCCCTACTATTCTGGTAGGTCGGGGTGGGCCCCTACTATTCTATGGCAGGTGGATGATAGTTGGCATGTTACGTATAGAATCTCGAGCTCCGGGGTCTTCACGCATATGTATCAACTCTTCTTTTGGAACCATAGCTGCAAGAAGTCATCAGTTCAAAGCTCGCCTTCCTTCTCGACTAACGTGGCGCCGCCCCTAACTTTTGAGAACCAACTCCTAGTTCCCCGTTCCCGAAATGTTGATTAATTGTATTGATGATTTGGGAATTTGTTCATTCCGGGGGCACCCGACATGGCATTTCCACGATTGCATAACATTCCCTCCCGGTCGTCGCCGCCTTCGCCGTCGCCATTCCCAGCCTTGGTAGAAGTGGGTAGCGGCACTGGGTGGACGGTCTATCCGCTTGAGCATCAATCTATTGTGCGGGAAGGGAGTTAGCCGGTTACAGTACTTCCGGTGTCGGCCTTCCTTGCTAGATTTTATTGCCTTGTATTTTTTTGAAACTATTAGAACAGAACACGGAACTCACTACTCCATCAGAAAACAAAATGACCAACTATAGGACCGATCTAAAGGTTGATGAGATCGGTCGAGTGGTCTCAGTCGGAGATGGGATTGCACGTGTCTATGGATTGAACGAGATTCAAGCTGGGGAAATGGTCGAATTTGCCAGCGGTGTGAAAGGAATAGCGTTGAATCTTGAGAATGAGAATGTAGGTATCGTCGTATCCGGTAACGACGTTGCCATAAAAGAAGGAGATTTGGTCAAGCGGACTGGATCTATTGTGGATGTCCCCGTGGGAAAGGCCCTGCCAGGTCGTGTGGTGGATGCGTTGGGAGTACCTATTGATGGAAAAGGGGCACTACAGGTCGATGAGGGCGCCGCCGAACGAAGACGTGTCGAAGCGAAAGCCCCAGGGATTATCGAACGTAAATCCGTGCACGAACCTCTGCAAACAGGGTTAAAAGCGGTGGATAGCCTGGTTCCTATAGGCCGTGGTCAACGAGAACTGATCATTGGAGACCGGCAAACTGGGAAAACCGCTATAGCTATTGATATCATATCAAACCAGAAGCGCTCCCACCGTAGTTCGGGCACCTCTGATAGTGTGTATCGCGTCCATGTAGCGATTGGGCAAAAACGCTCGACCGTGGCCCAATTGGTTCAAATTCTCCCGGAAGCGGATGCGTTGGAGTATTCCGTAATCAATGCAGCCACCGCTTCGGATCCTGCTCCTCCGCAATTTCTGGCCCCATATTCCGGGTGTGCCATGGGAGAATATTCTCGTGATAATGGAATGCACGCATTAATCATCTATGATGATCCGAGTAAACAGGCGGTGGCGTATCGACAAATGTCATTATCGCTTCGCCGCCCACCAGGCCGTGAGGCTTTCCCAGGGGATGTTTTCTATTCGCACTCCCGTCTATCGGAAAGAGCCGCAAAACGATCGGACCAGACAGGTGCGGGTAGCTTGACCGCGTTACCCGTAATCGAAACACAAGCTGGAGACGTGTCGGCCTATATCCCTACCAATGTGATCCCCATTACAGATGGACAGATTTGTCTGGAAACAGAGCTCTTCCATCGCGGAATTAGACCGGCTATTAACGTTGGCTTACCCGTCAGTCGCGTTGGGTCCGCCGCTCAGTTGAAAGCTATGAAACAAGTACGCGGTAGTTCAAAACCCGAATCGGCGCAATACCGTGAAGTGGCCGCCTTTGCTCAATCCGGGTCAGACCTTGATGCTGCGACTCAGGCACTATCAAATAGAGGTGCTAGGCTCACAGAAGTTCCGAAACAACCGCAATATCCACCACCTCCTATTGAAAAACAAATCCTAGTTCCCCATGCTGCTGTGAGAGGGTTCTGTGATCGAATGCCACTCATACAAATCTCACAATATGAAAGAGCCATTTTAAGCGGTATAGAGCAACAACCCGAATTGCTACACGGCATTATGGAAGAGGGGAAGTTAACCGACGAAATAGAGAGGAAATTGAATACTTTTTCAAAGGACATTTCGTTATGAAAGGATACTAATGGATAGCATCTTCATAACTAAGGAGCCACCCACAAACAAATTGGGAAGTATTATGACGAAAAATGGATAGCATCTTCATAACTAAGGAGCCACCCACAAACAAATTGGGAAGTCTTATGAAGAAATTCATGGACAGCAAAAAAAAGAACCCATCGGAAAATGCGGTCACAGCACGAAAACCCACCTATAAGTAATGCGGTGACAGCAGAGAGATAACCATGCATAGCATGGATATAAACCCACCGGTTATCTCTTGACCTATCTCTTATGCATCTCTATGCAGCCCGAGATTTCTTTCTATGCAGATGAACCCTCTCCTCTTAATGGCATCAGTCAATTTATAAGCCCGCTATTTGAAGCTAGAATAAGGAATTCTAGTTAGGGGTTGGGTGTTAATTAATAAGTAAATAACTATACCCCCAACTATAGTTGGGGGGGTGGGAGGCCGATTGGGAAGCAGGGTGGGCTAGAGTGAAACCTCTAGCGTCATTCTAGCAGGCGTCATTAATTTGGCGTACATTAATGCCGGGGTGGGACGTTCAGTTTCATAATAGAATAATAGGGCTCGATTCTATACGTAACATGCCAACACGATAATCACCCCCCACCCCCCCCCCCCGGCCCCCCCTATAGTTTAGTTGATGTCTAGTCCCTCGCATTTTTGCTTGCAGTCTGGCCCCCGCTATCCATCCCAAGCATAGATGGGTTGAGTTGGCGAGTCGCCCAACCCTCCACTCTAGATGCACCTAACCTGTAATGGAATAGAGCGCATGAATCTAGTTATAGAAGTTCTAGAGATGAGGCCCTGCTTACCCAATTCTCGTTTCACGCCGACTCTCCTCCTCCAATCCATAGATAGAACTCCCTATCTATCTATATAGACTGAACTGTCTATATAGAAGGAAGGAAGGCGGTCGACCCCCTCTATATAGACTATGGGGTTATTGATAAAGAAGAGTATTGTTCGCGGCTCGGTCACTACTGTATCCCGCCCCTGCCCCTGCATTTAGGCTATGCTATGGAGCTTTCTCTATCTACGTTGGGATTGTAGAAATCGAAATAATAGCCTTTCTAAAATAGGGGAATTGGGGGAATCATAATTCCCGACATGGGGCAGGCAGTTTCTCCCGGTAACCAACCCCAACATAGCAAGCATTAGCATATCTGTCTGGAGCTAAAGCGAACATCGAACACTGAACAACTATGGCCCCGAACCTTCATCTCCCACCCAACCCAACTTTTCGTTCCACCCACCCTGGGCTATTGTCGGGGGGGCACATGTACATATTGATTCCATTGGACTAAGATAGCCCCATCATCATTCACCATCGCCATCTCCCATCTATATAGATCAACCAAAACCTAAAAGTACACCCAGATGCTCTGCCGACTACCGACTACCAACTACCGACCACTGACTATATATATATATATACCGTCACTATATGGGATAGGCACCCCTAGCATACATATGAATGAAACGAGGGCGGTGGGGAATCTTCACTATAGATGGGTGATAGGTCTCGCCCCCCAGATAAAGATAGAGATAGAGGTATAGGAGCGGGGGTGCCCCATCCCATATATTCGGTTCTAGTTCAGACCTCGGCCTCCCGAGAGAAAGAACTATAAGAGATAAGATATAGGGGTTGGTCGAGGAACTATAGTTGCCATATGGATATCATCGGTCTATCCTTCGATCAGTAGGTGTTTGTACTAACGGTAGAGAGAGAGCGGAGCTTCGTTCTGACCGATAGTCCATGGTGCTCAGCTCAGCGATAGAGAGAGAAGACAGGTGCCAATAATAGTTCTGAGCGGCCATATTTCTATCAGTTGCTCGTCAACAATACAGGGGTAGGGCGTGAGGGGAGAGGATTAGTGTAGTGGGCGGTGGGCCCCGGGGGGCCTGCCTTATATCGAGTGCTTGTCCTTGAGCCCACCGGCGAACGATGGCGGCAGGCCAACTATCTATCTCTAGCCAACTATCCATCCATCTATCTCCATATAGAGTCGAGAGTCGGCACCCCTATATCTCCCCCGCCCAACTACCTCTATCTCGGGCCCCCTCTCTAATCTAATATATATATATATGGGGTGGGGGGGGCCCCCGGCTGCTAATATAGTTAGATATAGCCCCCCCACCCGGGCCATAGAATAGTAGGGGCCTAGGGAAACTGCCTGCCATTTTGAACCGCCGGTGGACCCTTTTTCAAACAAAGTGGACCCCCTGAGGTATTTCACCTCATTTGAGCCACCCAAAAAATCCAGTTTATTACCGCCCCCCCGGCTGCAACCTCCCCCATATAATAGTAGGGGCCCGGTTCGGCCCTCTATTCTATTGTTGGTTTATTTAGGCCCCGAAAATACCCTAACTATGGTAAGGCAAAAACCCCTCAAATATCGCCCGCCCCCAAACCACACCCCCTTTCAATCCCGACTGAGACTATAGTGATGCAGTCCATTCCCGACCGACGACTAATAGTTGTTGTTGCCTAGTCTCATAGTGATGCAGTCCATACTATGTACGTCACATGAGTGAGCTATATAGTTGCCCGCCCCTCTATCCCTCTTCCCACATACGGAGCAGCCTTCCAACCCCCACCTGCCCCTCTCCCAAAGCCAATACGATGGGACGGAACAGTAGCTCTCTCAACCGGGCAGAGCAGGTATGCCACGACTTCCCGCTCCCCTAGAGTAGGTAGGTTAGGTAGGTAGGAGACTCGGTTCCACCTTTCTCTGATGATATAGTAGGCTAGGCCGTCGTTCTCTACTCTAGTAGAGAGTAGAGCATAGTATAGTAGAGTATACCCCGGAGGACCGACTTGACTAGACTAGAGTTCAGATAGTTGGTTCCGGTCCAGACCCAACTGAACTGGGTATCGATCGGTCTAAATATATGGTATCGCCTTATCCCCATATAGATAGTTCAGGGCAAACTATTCCCGAAGCTATCGTCTCGGCCTGGATGGTTCCTAGGGAGGGGAAGGAGGGGCCCCTCCCCACCCCCATACTTAGACAAACTTGACTCGATATAGTGAACGTGGAGGGGATATATCTGTGAACTGTATTGTGTCTATATAGTGCCCACAGCCCCAGGGGATATAGATCTATAGAGATAGGAGAGGAGCCCCTACCCCTGCCCCTGTATATAGGCTAGGCTAGGCTAGGCTCGGAAGGATAGGATAGAGTCTAGACTCTCGCTCTGAGATTACCCTCCTACTCGAGGCGAGGGCCTACGCCTACTATTCCATTCCATATATCCATATAGTTCTAGTCTAGCCAGCTCTATAGACGTAGACGGATGAATCCCCCCCAGTTAGTTCAGTTCAGGGCAACGGAAGGCTCCTCCCTCTCCCGGAGTGGAGGTTGGACGGAAACCCGCCTACTCCAGGAAAACCCTCATCCTTAGAAGCCTGTAGTTTCTTTAGGCCCTCGCCCCTACTACTAGCACTGGCCCTTACTATTTGCACTAGCCCCTACCGCTAGCCCCTCCCCCTCCACTGGCCCTTCCACTAGCACTGGCCCCTCCCCCTACCACCTACTCTTGCCCCATCCGCTCCCCCTACCACTAGCCCCTACACTAGCACTGGCCCCTAGCCCACCTTGCATGTTACGTAGATACCGTACCGACAACACGGATCGAGGAGTACTGACTAGCCCTGCATTCATTCTTTCTGGACCGGCCCAACCCCCCCATTATAGAGAGGTGCTCTCTTGTAGGCCAACCCCAGGCCGGTGGTGGCGAACTGAGTACTCACTTTTGAAAAACTTGGTTATAAACCACCGGATCACAAGGAAAAGCGCCGGTGGTGGGGAACGCTGTGGGCCCTCCCGGGAGGTTATGACTCTCCTGAACGATAGTGCCAGACCTTTTCTATTATTATTCCTCCCACCCACGCGTTGGGTGGAAATAGGGGGCCGGGCAACTATATATAGTCCTCCCACCCGGGCACCTTAAACGTTCCCACCCACCCGGCTATAGTTGGCCCCCCCGGGAGGTAGATAACGTTTAAGGTGCCCGGGAGGGTGGCAGGGGTGGGTGGGTGGATAGCCTAAGGGCGGTAGATTAGCCAGGGAACCACTTGCCGTTGCAACCGGGGTGGGAGGAGAACTACGTTGGGTGGGAGGAGCCCCTCTTTTCTATTATTGCTCCCCCGGGGCCCTCCCACCCCTAGGCAATTCTAGTTCCGGGAATCGGGTGGGTGGGAGGAGAGGCTGCGGAGGGCGCCCCCCTTTATATAGTTGTTTGGAGAGTACGGCTACTGATAATATGATGAATCCGATTCCCCCTATAGAATAGATAGTAGGGCACCCGAGGAACCACCCAATTCCCCTGGGGGCCACCGCCCAGTTATCAGTTCTTCCAGATCGAGGGAGCCCACTACCACGCCCACTACCACTAATACAAATATAGTAGTAGTGGGGGGGGGGCCCGACAACCACCGGGCGAATAGTAGGGGCCCCCCCCGCCCGGGGCCAGCCCCTTCTACCATATATTGTGGCTATAGGGAGGGAGAGCAATTGAATATGGAAAGGGAGTTATTCCGGAAGGGGAGAACCGCGAATACATGCCGCTGGTTTAACTAAAGTCAAGATATAGCTAGTCAATAGAATAACTCTGATTGCTCACCTCTGATTGGCGGGCTATCGATCCGACGAGATGGTCGGGGTCGGCAACCGAATAGCCCACCCCCCACCCCGGCTGCGACATATAGTTGCGTTGGGCGACAAACGGGACTAAACCAACTATCTCACACTGCTTAGTGTGTGCTGCGGAACTAGAAACTCTCTCGGATATAAGATCCGACCGGCCGGATGATATTCTTTCTAGTCACCTATCGGCCTATCTATAGTAGGGAACGAGCATCAATTCGAGCGACTCGACCGCTATTGAAAGTGAACTATAATTGGGGCATGCTCCTTGGCCTAATCTCCTTGGTAACATCTCCATCATGAACTAAATGACATCAACTCCATGACGGATCATGTTTGGTAACATCTCCATCATGTCCCTGTCAAATGGACGCATCCATCGATATTCCTTCTAGAATATCCCCAGCTTTCTCCAGCTTGGGTCTAGGCCATCTCCTCTCCCCCGGGGTGGGGGGGAATGGTGCGGGAGAGCGCATAAATGACCTCCGGACCCAGTTGTATAGATAGGGGCAATCAATAGGTCGAGTGGTATTTATCACTCAACTACTCTGATCGAGCCGGGAGGAGGGGCTGAAACATCCGACAGATCGAGCCCTACCTACATAACTGGGTCGGACATGCCTCAACCGGCATTCAGATATCGACCGACCGAGTGGTATTTCCCACTCTCAAAACTCCTTTGATCCATGGCATCCACAACCACCGATCACCATCGGAGCGAACCCTCGGTCCAGGCTGATTAAATGTCCTCAACCTCCGATCCCCGGCCCCCCCACCCCCCCTCTATATAGTTCTACCTCCCGCCAATAAAATAGCTATATTGCCCCCCTGGCCCCCCTATAGTTTAGTTGTTGGTAGGTCTCTGTGTTGGTGGTAGGGTAGATGGTAAGTAGTAGAGTAGGGTAGTTGGCCACCTCCTTCCTTTCCTTTCACCCGCTATTTATCTACAGTCCTTGCCCCCATGCATGCCATGAGGGTGGCCCTACTATTCGCTTTCAGTCGACGATTCTATACGTAACATGCCCCCTAGTTGGCCATAAGAAACTCTAGGCACCCCCCATCATAGTTGTTATTGTAGGGCGGGGCGGGGTAGGGGTAGCCTTCGAGTCCCCTCGACATTCTATGGGCCTGCTAGAGTGACGCCTATTCTTAGCCAGGCAACTAATCTTCCTCCCAGCCCACTAGAACTATAGGCCCTCATCTGAATGGAATGAAGGTGAGGGGGGCGACCACCCACCCTGCCAAAGTTGGCATGTTACGTATAGAATCATCGAGCCCTATTATTCTTAGGCTAGTTCCCCGGCATTAATGGTAGCCTGCTAGAGTGACGGCAAGATTCTATACGTAACATGCCCACCCCTTGCCGAATAGTAGGGGATCTACCTCCCACTGGGCTGGCCTCATGGATCAATCATCCACACCTATCCATCCAATGCCATAGAACGGGGTAGGGGGCCAACATGGCATTAGCCGCCAACTATAGTTGTTCTAGAGTGACTTTAGTTGAAACTCGACTCACGTCACTAATGTGCGTGCGGGGGGAGGTTGCATGAGAGGGTTTATTTCGGTGCTGGCCTAGCCACAAGCATTCCTTGGGGCAGTTCTTCATCATCACCCCGGACTCCCCTATAGTTGAGAAAAGTTTCTTAAACAATAAGTTGGCAAGAGGGGCCAGACTGAGATCCAAATCCATATCCATAGTCCTCAACCGGAAGGATGAGTCATTCCGACGGTTCATCGAGACAATCGAGGAGTATTCCTTCACTTCGGCCGGGCCACTATCTCTCCCACCCACCGTAGGGCTAGTTCTCCCTCCCACCCTGCATAGGGATCAGTTTCTGGTACTACCGGCCCCCCTTAATTAATCAGTCAATCCATAGAATTGTAGGGCGCCCGGGCGGGGGCCCTTGCCGAATAGTAGGGGGCTAGCCCTTCCCCGCCCTCAAATTTGATAGGGGCGGGGGGAGGTAGATTAATTGCGGGAGATATAGTAGGAAGGTAATATATTTGCTTATTCGTTTATTCTAGCAAGCTGATTCCCTTCAAATAGTAGGGCCCCTATGGCACTATTATTCTGGAGGAGGCTATGGGGCTAGCCCTACTATTCTAAGGGGGTGGGAAGGGGCTCGATAGTTGATGGCATTGGTGGGAGGACATAAAGTTCGAACTCTCGGCTTTATTAGCGAATGCGATCAATATTGCTACTCCTTCACCCATTAATCGCTAATCACCGGAACCCCCTACAATTCTACGGGCTTATTCGTTAGGAACGACTCTTCAACCGGAGACCTAGAAGCGTTGCCTAAGCATAAGAAGCTGCCAGGCTTCACGGTCACATTGATTGAGTGACTGGCGGGATGCTGGGTCTCGCCGGTAGCTGTCTGAACCATTACTTGGGCCATAGGAGGCGGGAGATATCTGGCGAATGTTCAAATTTCGAGAAAGGCCCCGGGGGCGAACCAATCCAATAATGCCAGGGTAGGAACCCTTCGAACTAGGGGTGGGTGGGGAGCAATAGTTCTAGTCAACAGAAAAGAGCGGCCTACTGGGCCAGTCGAAAGTT
Source organism: Cryptomeria japonica (assembly GCF_030272615.1). Lineage (NCBI taxonomy): Eukaryota > Viridiplantae > Streptophyta > Pinopsida > Cupressales > Cupressaceae > Cryptomeria > Cryptomeria japonica. The sequence goes on from NW_026730012.1 coordinate 26,554, forward strand.
AGGAGATAAGCCATCCAGTCATCAAATAATGAGGAGGAGCCCCGTAGGGTTCCGGGGTCGTAACCAGCAAGATATTAATTCTTCGACCTTGTCGGCCGGTGCCCCTACTATTCTATGGGCAACAATTCGAGATAAAGAGTGCGGGTCCCCTACTATTCATTCTATGGGCAGTAGTATTAGCCCTTCAACCAGTAGCCAATAACTTTTCTAGAGGCGGCCCATGAGGGATAGGGCTAA
>NW_026730013.1:0-20000 GCF_030272615.1 Cryptomeria japonica
ATTATCGGAGGCCCGGAATCGATCAGAACGCTTGATTCATCTCCCGAACCGCAGGTCGCTTCTCTCTTTTTTCTTTAAGCACTGGGTAAGCGAGAACGACCAATGTACTTTCCCTAAGCATTGAGTCTTTATCCCCGCTGAGCAGTCGATGCGGCGGAGGAAGGAGAGTGACTTTAACTCGGGGCTCGATTGGATCTTCCCAGATGGGCTGCTCTAGGGTCTTTCTGTGGTAGCGTGGCACTGCACCGGATTCAAAGATCGGTGATTGGGCTAATGTGATTCAGATTCAAAGATAAAGAAGCGGATGACCCAACCAATCTATAGGGGCTTCTGAATGCCGCCATTTTGAGAATGAGTAGTAAAAGCGATGAAAAGACAAGCAAATAACCCCTATGTAAAGACATTAACCCATACTTTACTGTTGGGGGTCTCTTTATAAGCAAGATAATTAGAAGGGTTTTGTATAGTTGGACACCCTATTAAGTGAGAGGCAAGTAGAAGCTAGGTCGAGTGATTCAACACAGATGGTAGTGGTAACTTTAGACAAGGATACTAGCATTGCAGGTTGAGAGGGTTAGTGAGCATAGTGAGAGGCTAGATACAGAGCTTATAGGACTCTTTGGTTGGAGTTGAGAGCCGGCCCCCCACACATAGGCCCCACACATAGATTAATTGTCATCTGAAACAATTCCAAAAGGTTCTCATTTAAGGTAGATCGAGTGATCCATGTAGGTGGACTAACCAATTATCTATAGATAGTTAGTAAACCGTTTCCTTTACGTGGACGAATAGAATTACGGCCGGATGAATTACAAAGCTCGCCAATTACAGTTGAAAGGTGCTGCCTTATCCATCTAGTCATAAATGTTGTATAGTCGAAATGACCGGGGTGGTTGGCCATTTTTTCCCGTTTTCGCGGGGAGACACGCACATGTGACGTATATAGACAGCTAAGCTTCTCAACTTCGATAGCACGGAGCACTAGTTGTTCTATTCTAAGATGTGGGGCACATCACCTAAGCTCATAAATCGTTTTATCGGGAGAGCAATCAATCACTCCCTGCTGTAGGCGGGGAGACAACAGGGAGAGTCACCAGCTACACATTGGGCCATACCCCCCCGATCTCTGGGGGGCTGCTAAGTGGTCAGTCTCCCAATGTGCACTTCGAGGGAGGGGCCGCTGGTGGCGGGCTTGATCAAGCTTTCCCGCTAAGTTGAGATAGGGCAACAACACAAAGTAGAAACGGGCACTGTGAAATACTATAGGGGTAGGGGATCCGCTTCTATCCAGTCACACGGGGGTGCCTCCTGTTTTCGCGCAATCAATATCCTAGTTGGAAATTCTCAATAAGTACCCGGGGCTTAGGACGCTAGCCGGATCAATAACTACTATTATATAGGGGGTAATAGTAGTTGTTGAAGTTTCCAGCTAAAAGATGCATTTGGGTGGAGGGATTATAGAGGTAAAATCCCGTTCGGATTTTCCGGCAAAGGATGAGAACATCATGGCGCAGGCACGGCTCAATTGCTCGAGACTGTTAGATCATAAAAGTGAGTTATCAACAGTTACTCTAGCTTCAAGTAGCGGGCTCCCTACCCCCTACTATTTTATAGGTATAGGCCCTACCAGAAAATGTCGAGGGGCTCTGCACTCAAATTAGGCCCGGAACGCGGCTAACCCGTGTGTGGGGTTGGGTGGGGGGCTAAAGGGCCACCCACCCACCCAACTATCGAGTGGAGGAGGGCTAGCCCCCTACAATAATCTACCTCCCCCCTACTATTTGATGAAGGGCCCCCGCCCGGGGGCTCCAGTCAAGAATTAACTTAGGATTAATGCCACTTGCTAGAGTAGGGAAAGCAGGCGTACATTAATTGACCAATTCTATGGCTAGCAAGCTGATTAATAAAGAGGGTTATTCCGCCATAGAATAGTAGGAGCTTGACTAGGGGTGGGGGGCTAAAGTATCACCCGAAGCTTCATCAGAATAATGGCAGTGTTCATGGGGAATTAATAGTGTCCAGGGTGTTCATGGGGCCCTACTATTCTAAGGGCATTTGTCTATCCATCTAGCTAGAAGCAAACGCGGCCCTACTTTTTCTAGTCCGAATTGGGGTGGGGAGGCGCCTCCCAAATTAGTATACGTAACATGCCCAGGGGAACTATGATTCCCACCCACCCTGCTGAGGGTGGGTGGGAGGATCTAGATTAGGCACTCCCACCCAACCCCTAAAGAAAGAATGGCAGGATGACCCACTCCCAAGAGAGAACAGTAAAGAGAGAATGTCAGGGGGGTGGGGAGCTCCCTCAGCCCCGGGACCCGGGGCCCTAAAGGAGGGGCGGGGAGGCAATCTAGAACTCAAATGAAGAATATACGTAACATTGTAACCTCCTTACCCGTCAATAAAGAATGCTCCTCAAATCTGTGGCTAGTGAGACAAAGTCAATAGACTTGGGAACTGCTGTGGCCAATGATACGGAGTCAATAGGCCAATTGTTGTTTATTCAGTTCCTGTTGATTAAGAACCAGCGCCAATTGAAGCAGCACCAGTAAATGATCCCTTGCCAGAGTTCTTCGGAAGCAAAGGTAGCACTACCCTCGCGGGCCCCATGAACACTGCCATTATGGAAGCAGGGTGATAAGCATAGGCAGCTTACCTCGTTTATTCAGACTAGGGATACGAGCCATAGGAGGATTTATGCACGAATTCGACCACAAGGAGAGAGCAGTCGGAGTCCGAGACTGGGCGGGCATCTTCGTAGCCAGTGCCATGTGATATAGATACGCATAATTGATTGGCGGTGGGCTATCGTTGATCTAGTTTCAATCGATCCTGCTGCTTACTTTTGAACCGTGGCTACGAGTCGAGTTAATAGGCGGGATTGGTTCTTTGGCTTGGTGCTTACCAATGAATGCCTTTACCTCTGTTATTCTAGCCCCCTACTATTCTAAAGGGCCCCTACCCCCAGCCGGGGGCTGGGGCGATTCTAGAACTATTTTATTAATGAACGCATCCATAGAATTGTAGGGCACAGATTCGAGAGGGGTGGGCCCCTACTATTCTATGGGGGTTACTCTAGCAAGCTTATTAATTGGAGGAAGGGTGGTGATACCAAATCACTGGCACCTACCGAAGCAAGCTATTGGTGCTCTTGGCTCTGCACCTGACACTGGGCCAATAAGCATAACAGCTACTCGGCGGTATCGATCTAGATCTTCCTCTGATGCTGGGGATTCTTAAATGGGTGCTTCAACTGGCTATGCTCCTAGTTCAATTGGGTAAACTGATGATGGGTCTCGATCTTGGTCTCTGACTACAGGGTCTCGATCTAGAACAGGAAGGGATGCTGCTATACTAGGTAATGGCTTTACCGTAAGGGATGCTGCCCTACTATTCTAAGGGGTGGTAGAAACGGTGGTGGGTAAGCTGGTAGAGATGCTGGGCAAGGTGGTGAAACGACTGCTACTGGCTCTGCTCCATATGCCTTTGCTTACGTTACTGATGCGGACTAGTGCTGCTACTGCTGCTTATGGTGCTACTGGTACTACCGGTGCTGCTGTTGAAGGATATGAAACCAGTTGGGCTACTGGATATGCATCTGCTACTGGCGGATAAGAAACCAACCCCACCTTCAGACTATAGTGATGAAAACTTCCCTTCATAAATCTCAATACTGTTTGCCACATATGCGTAATGAGACTCGCATGGATGCATCTATTCGATTCTCGGTCCTCGATCTCCTCTATGCATAAATGACCTCGCCTTTATGGCATCACTATCCATACATCACTGTCCATATCTATATTTGATGAAGGGGCGGCCGGGCATCGACCCGCCGGGATTGGGAGAATCATGCTAAAATGCCTTATATAGGTAATATACTACGTTTACCATTTCAATTCCTATATCCCCACCCACCCGCCGGCACTCTTTATCCTTTCACCCACCGGATAAGATGGACATGGCTCGCCCTATTGAACAAAATGGGCCCCCAGTCGACTCAAATCGATAGTCATAGTAACCGGCGACACACCTGTAGTTGACATACTTATCATGGCAACACACCGTAAGGAAAAGTCTTTTTGTGTTGAAGTGTGAACGGGTGACCTTCCCCTGCCCCTACCCCTACCCCTAAATCGTTCCTTACCCTACCCCTAATTCTAACTCAATCGATAAGCCCGATAGAAACCTCGTTTCCAGAGATTGAGGGAGATGGACCATATCACGTATATAATCTTGCTCTGCCATCGTCGAAACTACCACGGCGCGATCAATCGAGATAAAAGAGGGGCCCGCTTCTCCATCCCCCGCGAGCGGATGAAAGGAGTACTGCTTCAATCTTTGAACGGATAGCTTATGCGACCGGGAATTGATCGACCACAACAACTATTCCCTCCCCCCCGGCACCGACATGAGAATTGACTCGACATCCATCACGAAATCGCTACTTTAGGGCCTCCCACCCACCCCAACTATCTCTTCCCGGAACTATAGATTCCCAACTATCACTAGAGTTCCGCCGGTCCTGCCAACTCTAGTTGCCGGGCCCACCCTTTTGCATGCATGTAGGGAAGCAAGAGTTCCTATTAATCTGCCTGCTAGAAGAACCCCGGCCTATTCGGCTGGCATCGGGGGGCGATAGTAGGGCCGCCCCTACAATTCTATGGGGCCAGATTCCATACGTAACATGCTCTCCCTTACTTGTCTTACCAGGTAAGGTGAAGCGCTAAAGGGTAGGTTGTTAGGGTAGGGGCAAGGGTAGGTTGTTAGGCAAGGTTGTTAGGGTAGGTTGTTAGGTCTTTTCTCGACATCCATTTCCCTTGGCAATAGGCCCTAGGTAGGGATAGGTTCAATTTCCAATATTCAAGAAGATTTTTTGAGTGCTTAATCTAGCAGGCGTATTAATCTAGCATTCCTTTCGGTTTATTTCCAGCTTTTTTTCTCGCTTGCCGTAGGGCCTTTCGGTTCCCTACAATTCTATGGGGCCAGCTTGAACCAGCCTCCCTACAATTATATGGTCCATTATTTCATTCATTTTCATTCCTGGCCCTACAATTCTATGGGGCGGACTGGAACCGGAGGATTCGAACCTCTGCTCTGATATCCCGGCAACCTGCCCTTAACCTAGAGACATTTCATTATTTATGGGCGTGTTCTAGAGCTGGCTCCATTTCCATTGATTCCATACACCCTTCGGTAGCGGGCATATTTCTCCCGAAGCTTTTGAGGTAACTCCGATCCATCATCGGTGCTACACCCTTTTATTCCTACTGGTACCTAAATGATCAGAAATTATTTATGAAGTCTTGGGTAGAGCTAGAGCTAGTCATTGATACTGAGAATGAGCGAGAAACTAAACAAACTCGTGCTTCTATCGCGAGAAAGGCTGGGCATCTCTCGCTAGCCGTTAGGCTGGGTAATCATCCCAAGAACTATAGTGGTCCGGTTAAAGCTGTTACCGAAACATACCCATCGCTAGCTAACGAACCATCCAAATGGTCTAACCAGAGAAGTTGTCCAAGCAAACTGGTCTAAGCCATACAACCTGTGCTGAACCTCGTCTACCAACCACTACCATAGAATAGTAGGGGCCCCCCCACCCTGCATGAGGACAAAGTGGCGAAACAGAACCATTCGAAGCTGAACCCCTACGGGGGCTACGGGAAGAAACATTGTCACTGAACCAAGAGCTAATCACGGGAATAAACATACCTGTGCTCTTGATGCAAACTGGGCTACCCGAAACAGACTCTCGCTTGCTATTACTCCTCCCCCCCACCCCTTGGTGGGGGGTATAGTTCGGGTGGGAGGGCCCCTACTATTCGACCACCCACCCTGCTCTTCATGGGAACGAAGAAATGGTACCCATGCATGCCCCCCTACTATTTGAAGGGCTAGCCCCCTACTAGTCTAAAGGGCTAGCCCCCTACAATTCTATGGCCTTTAGAATAGTAGGGAACTCGCCCTACAATTCTATGGACTGCTCGCCCTACAATTCTATGGGAGTGGGAACTTAAAAGGAAATAATAGCTATTCCTGTTCTCACGAACCATCCAAGCAATCAATCTCACTGCCCACCTAGACTGATCAACCCTACCCCCAAGCAATCTAAACAAGCAATCGAACAATAATCTAAAAGGGGGCTCTCGAACCGATCTCTTCTCGAGCCATCGAACCAAGCAATCTCACCTTTCACCTTCTCTCGTCCACCACTACCTCGTATCGCACCTACCCCCAAGCAATGGAACAAACAATAGTGCAAGCAACCGTCACCTGCCTACCTCTCTCTACTAACTGATTCACTGAACCATGAGTCCCGGTCGGAGTGAATAAGTCAAGGTGAATAGCTATCCAATGAACTGAGCTATCTCAAGGTGAAGCTAGCTAATGAACTGAGACAGAACCTTGAGTCCCGGTCGCCCTACGGCGGATACAACATCAAGGTGAATCTATCTACTTGAACTTAACTGATTGACAACTAGGTTAATCGCCACAACTAGAGTTTAGTTCCACATCGTAGCTACGCCCTTTAGAATAGTAGGGCACATTCTAGAAAAGCTAGCTACTATCGATACTCTACGATCCCTCTTCTTGAGCCATTAAGGTATGATGATTAGGTGTTAAGCCAATACTCCGCTCTAAGAAAGAAAGTGCCGAAAGAACTATAGTCGCCGAAAGTTCGTGCCGATGAAGCCGACCGAAAGTTCGAAAGAACTACCATAGAATTTTAGGGCGGCAACCCGTAGGGGCCTCCCACCCCTTTAGAAGAGTAGGGGAGATACCGGGGCCCGGTAGATTAGTTGGATAGGTCCGGGTGGATTCTTCTGTAGTAGGGGGGTGGGTTATACCATCACAGGAGTGCCCTACCATTCTATAGGCACCCATAGCGGGGAGTTCTAATACCACTATTCTAGTGGGAGGGGTTCAACAACTATAGGGGCTGGTCTTATAGGTATTATCCTCCTGTAGGGGCTTATCGGTCTTATCCGGGTCTGTAGCATATGATATTGTAGGTTGTGGAACCCAACGATCTACAACTGGGCCTGTAACTGCTCCTGCTTATGGTAGTGGCTCAACTGGTGGACATGTATCTGCTGCCTCTGCTGCTGGTGGATTGACTGCTTCATATGGACCTGGAGCTGCCCCCATATAATTTGAGGGATGTTGGTGCTAGTGAGGTTACTGGATCTAGCTCAAAATCATGAGTAACTAAACCAACTGATGAGTCAACTGCTGCTTCTGGAATAACAGAATCAACGGCTGAATCTACGACTAGCTCTGCTGGCCTTGTACCCAGCTTATGGCTTTGCTTATGAGTCAAAGGGTTAAACTACTGAATCCACGGAACCAACTAACTCACCAACCTCACCAACTTCTGACTCATCTACTGACTCAACCGAATCAACAGGATCTTAGACTACTGGCTTTGCTGCTGGTGGTGGGTATGGATCTTCTGCTAATGGTGCAGGGTCCTACGGGGCTTACTTTGGACCTTTCACTGCTTAACCAACATTTGCTGAATAAGCTGCTACTCCTATCCCTAACGGTCTATATATTTCATACCCTATCCTTAACAGGATAGATATTTAAGACGACCCTAGATCTATTGATATATCTATTGTCATAACCTTGTCCCAAAGCATTACACTTCATTACATAGGTGTTTGTATAATATAGAGTGGCAAAAACTGGATTTGTGCACATGGCCTCAATACTGAAAAAGCTTAGGTACCTACTTTCATCGGGTGAAAGAGTAGGGCAAAAGCCACTTGTGTTTGAGGAGTGAGTATAATGAGGGTTGCTACTATGGAACCATCAATTCTTATCCCATATAATTGTAGGGGCTGAGCCTAATATCAGACAATAAATGTTCACAAACTCTTGAGGATCATGGGGATTGGCCACTCAGCCATAGCTTGAATCTTGTGTTAGTCCACCCTAACTCCTTCATGATCGGGTGGCCGCCCTGCATTTCAGTCAACTTTTTCTTTTTATCATCTAGTTGGTTTGCTTCCAAATGCAAAGCACTTCATCAACCTACTACGGATGGTTCTCCCATCATATGCTGTAGACGTTTCATATAATGAAATAACAAATAACACCCTGTAGGGGAAACCCAGATGATGGGCTTGAAGACAGGGTTCATAAGGCGGCTTTGCAATGTAGATGGGAGCATTCTACAGCCCAAAAAGATGACCACAAATATCTTGTAATGGTTCCTCGTCGTGTGTCTATAATGTTGTTTTGGATCTGTTTCCCTGCAGCGTTGATACAGATTTTCTGGTATCTTGCTCGAGATTTCTAATCTGGTAAATCAAAGATACTACCCCATGCAGCAATTGATCTAGCAGATTGTCAATGACTGGAATAGGAAATTGATGCTTGAGTGTGATTCTCCTGAGCTATTAATAGCCGCCCACACACATTCACTTATTCCCTGCGCTGATTAATTAGAGGAGTGCCTTTTTTTTATGACCATAACTATTATAGTAGAGAATGGACCACTATAAAGGTAGGGCTAGGCTGAATGATACAAGTATCTAGCATCTCTTAATACAGCCCATTGACTCAATTTCATTTTTGTTCTGATCGGCAACTGTTTACTCCTTGGAACTAATTGAATGGCATAATTGTGATTATGCAAAGGAAGCCCTATTGGGTTCTCTCGGAATACCTTTTGATGCTCATCTAAAACGGAAGGTCTACGTAGGGGCCACCCAACAATAATAGAATAATAGGGCTCCCACCAGGGGTGGGTGGGAGGATATAGGGATTGCTTCCCACCCACCCGCTCAAGTTCCCGGCACTATAGCTACCCGGGCTTCGAATAGTAGGGGCGGGGTGGGAGGCCCCTACGATAATATACCTCCCGGGGGGCGGCTGGGGCTCGCCCTACTATTCGGCTGGGGGAACAGCGGAGAATTGTTAGGGAGCAGCGGATTACTACTGTTCCTGTTCTTGCTATAGGGATACACATGATCTGGACATTTCGTCTCGCCCCCCCTTCTTACACTGTTCCTGTTATTGCTATAGGAATACAGATGATCTGGACATTTCGCCATCTGGGCAAGGGATATGCCCATCTGTTCTTGCTATAGGGCAATACAGACAGAATACAATCTCATGCAATCTGTTCTTGCTATAGGGCAATACAGACAGAATACAATCTCATGCAATTGAGGCGTTAGGACCCTCTTGTGATGGAGGGAAGGACAGATGGGTGGGGGCCCTCCTTTGCTTTGGAGGGATCGATTCGGCCCCGTAGGGCCCCTACCCTACCCCTAGATGACAGACGTAACATGGGTGGGTGGTCCCTACTATTCTATGGCGGAGGGCGAGAGTAGGGCCCCCCCTACTCTTCGGGCCCACCCCCAACTTTCTTTCCCTACCTTCCTTCCGGGGCCTCCCCCCCTACACAAATCCACCCAACTCTAGTTCCCCCCCTCTATATAGTTCCTCCCACCCTAGACAAATCCACCCAACCCTACGCTACACCCAACCCTCCACAACACCTAACACTACCAACCCAAACTTACTACCAGTTACCAACAACTCCAACCCACACATTACCTTTACCCAGTTACACTCCAACAGCGCAACAGCGCATACTAGCCCCCACCTTTCCTACCTAGCTCTACCCCTTTCTAGATACCCACCACCCCCCAATCATTCCTACCAATCCACCCCCACTTCAGTACTCTATCCCCATACTACAGTTACAAGTTCGCGCTGAACAACTACGGGGGCGCTGCTACTTTCTCTTACAGACAGCACTCCCCTGGCCCTACTATTTCTATCTGGGAGAGCTATCCGGGGGTAGATCTGGGGGTGGGGCCATCCTTAACGATTCCCATAGGGCCGGCACATTCTTTCTTTATGGATTAGCATCTCCAGCTTGCCTTCCCCCCGTAGGGCCTTCTGATTGAAGGGTGGAGATTAGATTCTATACGTAACATGCCAACTATCAACTATCTCCCGGAGATGAAAGATTCGTATTTCATGTTGAGTATAGGGATTCGGATTCAAGAAGTACTGCTGTTATTTTCCGAGGCCGGAAATAAAGAGGATCGTGGTAGCGGGTGATCGCGGGAGAGGCTGGCATCGGTATAAGTGGTATCATCAAATCCCATCAGACTGCCTCCCTAATGGAAAGGGTTAACCCGGATATACGGGATGGATGGATTCCTCACCCACCGGGAATTGAGGGTAGAATAGTAGGGGCCCTGCTATCCGGGGGTAGGGGGTAGGGCCATCAGATAGAAATAGTAGGGCCATCCAAGCTTCCCATCCTAGATTCTGACGATTCTATACGTAACATGCCCACTATCATCCCACCCACAATAATCTGTTTAGGGGCTCTAGCAGGCGTACATTAATAAGAGGAGAGCTGTTGATTGTAGGGCAGAGGATAAATGAATAGTAGGGCCATAGAAAACTAAACCATATTAGCAACCGGCAACCGGGGGCCCTCCCACCCTAGGCTCCGCCACTAGCCTACATTCCTTAGGCCATTATTGTAGTTCGCAGCACTAACTACAATCAATCCATCAACCTCGGGAGTCGGATAGCGCCGGCAGTTTAGCAGTATAGAGAATGTAGTTAGGTTCGGGTAGGTGGTATGGGTCTGATGGGGTAGGTCGATAGAGAAAGTAGGTAGGGGTGGGGGGTAGGTCGGTAGAGAAAGTAGGTAGGGGTGGTATGGGTCTGATGGGGTAGGGGGCGGTATGCCTGGGAGGAGTAGATGCACCACTTCCGGCTGAGCCCAGCCCCCGGAGAGAAAGGTTGATGGATTGAAGGATATACAGGTGGATGGATTGAAGCCCTTCTCTCATATTATTGTTCATGGATTGAAGGAGAGGCCTCACAACTATAAAAGAAGGGCCACCCTGCTTCCCCGGCAACTCAATTGTGCCGGGGGTTACTCTAGCAGGCTAATTAATTAAGGGTGGGGGGGAATTATAGATAGTTGTTCCCGGAGAGGGGATAGTTTGATGATCAAGATGATGATTCCATTCAAACCGTTGCCCATGTCCTTCCCAAAGCCCGCCTATCTCCCACCTACCGACCTAGATATGGAGAGGGGCTATAAGTTTGGATAGGGCGCTCTCCCTATCGCCTTTCTTTCAATAGGGGTGAGTGCAGTGAGCCCCTCCTTTCTAACCCCTACTATCTATAGGGCAAGGGGGGTGGGGGGTGCTCGACTTCAGTTCTGGAGTGCCCGGGCGCCGCTCCTCTGTCGATCTACAGGAAGGTGGGTGGTTCGCTGCGCTCACACCATAATGAGAATTGGTTCACTCACAACTATAGAAAGAAAGCCCCCGAGGGGGGGAGGGAGAGATAGAGAGAGCCATAGGACAGAACGGAGAGGGACTGATCTATTACATATAGAAGATAGCGCCCCCGTAGGGCCCCCGGGCCCAGTTGCCGGTTCACCTATGGGATGGGCAGATGCACGCACAGGGAAGGAGATCGACGGCCCATCCCCGGCTTACTCCCCACTATGAAGGTAGGGCGACGGGCAGCCTTCCCTACAGACAGCCCCATTATAGAGTAGGGCCTTACTCCTGGACGGACAGGGATGGTCGACAGGGAGGCAGATGGACGGATTCAATTGTGGGTGGGAGGAGTTTTGAAGCTGGCAGGGTTCAATCAGCAGGTTGCTGGCCTAACATTCTTTGTTACCGGTTGCCCTCAAATTCTATGGTCCTATCTTTCCTAATAGAAAGTGATAAAGAAGTTATTGGGGTTCACCTTCCCTTCCCTCTCGGAGTCCCGCCACCCTTCACCGGCCACCCTTTGAACCCCAATTCTAGTAGTAATTGGAAGGGGCAGGCAAGACATAAAGTTTCTATCCGGTTACCCGGCTTCATTGCCACCCACCCCCTGTTCGGAAGCAGGCCCTTTATCCCAACGTTCGCCGGGCCAGTTGCCTTCCTATCTCATTCTTCTCCTCGTCGCCTAACTTACAATCTAGTTCGAGCAATACCCTCTAGTCGTTGGATGGAAGCTCGTCAATGGATGGACTGCCGGAAACCCAGCAGAAGGAGGCCAGAAAGCAAGCAAGGCCCCATAGAATTGTAGGGGCCCATGAACTGAACAATCCAACCTAAGGGCCCCCTCATCCGACTAAAGGAGGGTGAGGAATATATGGTCGGTTTCTCGGGGTTGGGGTGAAGGCGGATAGATCCATCCAACTCTAGCTCGAGCATGCCATTAATGCAGGAACCAACCGTGCAGGGGTGAAGGATGGCAGGTTCCTGAGTTAGTCCCTCCGAAAGTAGGAGAGGAGCCCATCCATGAGGCCGAGGGGGTGCCATCCTATTACACCCTCGGTTAGGAGGTGGACAGGAATTCTATAAAAAAGGGCAATTCTATGGGGGTAGGGCTTGATTGAAGCCTGCATCAATAAGTGCTAGAAAACTCCGAGCTCGGTGGGAGGAGGCTATGGAGCCCCTACGATAATATACCGGCGGCTGGCCCCCCCTACTATGTCGAAAGGGTTCTTGATAGAAGGGGGTGGGTGGGAGGAGATAGAGGCGCCAGGTCCACTATGGCAAGGCAGGCGTGAATCTGGTGTTTCTCGATAGAGGCGGGAGATAGACGGCCATCTGACGGCGGATAACCGAGGCGGGAGAGAGTCGCCCCTGCTTTATTAGTTCTTGGCAGAGGCCATATATCCGGGAGTAGAGGGTCGTTGAGTTGAGCTAGCTCTGTTGGGTTCGCCGCCCTATATAGATAGATGGGCGATCAGAGATTTATTCGTGATGGAGTATTAACGGTCGAGCCCAGCGTCGGGCCATATCCATATAACTGTGCTCTCAATCAATCAATATGGAGCGGGAGTGGGAGATGGGAGATGGGACATCACTTCGCTTCGATAGGCGTTTCCGTGGTTGCACCGCGATCGGCGAGATCGCCTACTATAGATAGGGGTAAACCATGAACCATAAACCCTTCATCCCCTGATTCATAGCTTGCTCCGGACGGGATTCCTCACCAGATAAAGCTGGGGGCAGACCACCAGACAGCTGAGCTAAGCTAAGCTATGACTCATCATCCATCTATTATAGACGTGATATGACTGATGACTGAGGGAGAGGTCGAGCAGATGAGATGACTGGTGTCCTTTTTTCCGGGGTGGGAACTTAGGAGAACCGCAACCGCTCAAAATAGTAGGGGCCACCCACCCCAGGGCTAGAATTCCCCCCCACCTCCTGACGTTCCCAACCCCCGTAGGGCCATAGAATAGTAGGGGCTGCCATTAATCAGCCAATTATTTCTAATTGCCCTACTATAACTATAATGGGGGGTGGGGGGGGTTGGGTGGAATCCGGAACGCAATAGACCATAGAATTGATAGGGGTTGGGTGGAATTCTAGTTTACGGAGATGCCGTAAAATGGTTTGGGGTGAACTACAAAGGGGTGGGGGGCATGTTACGTATAGAATCTGGCCCTACCTCCCGGGGCCATAGAATTGGGCGGGGCCCTCCGATTTGCATGCACACCCGGATAGCCTAACCCCGGGGGGGGTGGGATTCTAGCTGTGTCCTTCCTTCCGCCCTATAGAATATGGAGGTAGACGAAGGAGGGCATAGGGGAGCATAACTGGGTCTCCCTCTCCCGAGAAGGGGGTTCGAACCTGCAGGGATATGGGCCTGACGAGTTGACCAAAGGTAGATAAAGATAATAGTTCGTGATGCCCCTGCCCAGGCTAAGCTGCGAGTGCGGCTATATATAGTTGGAAGTTGGACTAGGACATTTATGCCCAGATAGGATCGGGGCCCTCGACCAGATAGGTATATAGGGCAAGCGGATTCACTACGCTCACCCCCATATCTATATAGATGGAGTCGAGCACCGCATCATCCATCAGTCGAGCTCTCTCTCAATGCCCAACCCAACGGGCATCGAATTCCGATACTGTAGGCTAGAACCTAGAGGCCATTTCTAGTTTCAACTACAACTGATTGGACCTAACCCAACTGCCACAGACAGATACCACAGGCAGATACCTTACCATCAATAGCTGGGAGAGCCCCTCTATCTATATGATATGGCAGCTGGGATCAAACCGAGTTCGGATGAGAGAAAGCAATGAGAGAACCGGATGATTCTATTCTCCGCAAATAGGCCCTTGGGGCCTATAATTCCCCCCCACCTTATTCTAACAGGAGCTCGGAACTGGAGGCTAATGCCGGACGGAATATATACGAGATAGCGGCGAGGACCGCAGCAGACACCCCAACTTGCTGCAATGCCACCCACCCGAATCATAGGGTCCCCGGGAGGGCTCTCGATATCTGCTTTCATTAGCAGGCTGACCCTACTATTCTAAGGGTTTCTATCTTGTTTATTCTAGCAGGCTGATTCCTACTATTCGCCTGCCTGCATGCAGAGGGTAGATTAATTGGTGGGAGGATATAGAGTACGGCAGTTGGGGCCGTTCCCCGGGGGCTTTCTAACTACTAACTATGGGTGAGTTACTGACTATGGATCAATGGATTAAACTGCTGAGCGATATGGCGGTGGTGTCTCTACCTTCTACTATGCTCTTTGGTCAACCACTGGATCCCTTAGAATAGTAGGGCCTCTGGGACCGCGATGCGAAGGGAAGCTAGGACTATTGGGTATGCTAGGCAAGGTTACTACGGCGAGGATGCTGGATCAAGACCAATCGGTTCAAAGCCATCGACTGAAACTAGCTGCAATACTGCTGGATCACTACTCTCATTTGTAACGAGGTCAATTGCTCCTGGGTGAACTAAGGGTTCGAAAACGCCTAACTTGTGAGGGCAAAAGGTAGGTAGTAAACCTATGGATCGAGCCATCCATGAGAGGATCCGGGAGAGGCCTGGAGCGTGGAGGCGGTCGATCTGGTAATGCGACTAATTAGCAGCAGCGCTGAGCCATGGAAGGGGAGCTATCCATCGAAGTCGTAGTGGCCGGGCATGGTATTCGGATAATCGGAGCAGAGCCCAAGTACCCGGGTCAACCCCAAATCTCTGATCTCCCTCCCTCAGATGGTGACTTAATCGAATGGCCCAGAGATAAGATAGCATCGCTGCTCCAACCCTTGTTCCTCGGATAGATAGGAGAGGCGGGTGGGAGGGAATAGAAGGATGTGACTCGTATCGACCGTTCCTCGTAAGCTTGTGGTGGTGATATCAGTTGAGTGGCATCATTGCGATCATTATGGATTCGGCCTTTGAATGACATTCTAAATAGCTGGGACCGATTGATGCATAGAAGCAGCAGGGATGGGCGGGCACGAGACGTGGGCCCTATATATCTATCTGGGCTTCTTAGAACCGGGCGGGAGTAATAGGGAATAGTTAATCCATAGGCAGGGTTTGATCCGGAGCCCTTCCCTTAATCGAATAGGGCTTTGGGACGTCGATCGCCATCCAGATCCAGCAAGTGAGACCGGCAAGTAAAGTCAAACAAAATATATATATATGGATAGGGGGACCTCGACATTCATTAATTCCTAAATGCATTTATGTAGATAGGGACCTCTTCATCCCCTTAGAATAGTAGGGCCCGGCTCCCACCCACCCGGCTCGATCTGGCCGGTTATTGCTCTATCTTTCCATCGCATACCCCTTAGAATAGTAGGGCGAGTTACTCTAGCAGGCCCCGTAGGGGAGGCCGAGGTAGCTTATGAACTATATTAGCAACCGGGCATGTTACGTATAGAATCTTGGCTGCCCTATTATTCTATTATTCAACTATAGTTATAGTTAGTGGGGTAGGGGCCCTAACTAGCCATAATTCTATGGACCACCCCCGGAACGGCAAGTGGGAGGGAATCTAGAGTTCTCCAGAATAATAGAAAATAGGGGCCGGGTAGGGCTTTCGACGACGAATAGTTCTATGGTTCGGCTGTTTATCTTCTATACGTAACATGGGTGGGTGGGAACTATAGTGCGAATAGTAGGGCAGCCATCTACCGACTAGCCTATAGAATGGTAGGGGCCATCCCAAGAAGTTAGCAGGCTGATTAATTAACACCCAGATATTAATTAGCGAATAGTAGGGGTAGAATAGAACTATTCAACTATAATGGGGGGTGGGCATGTGTAGTATAGAATCGAGATGCTTCTGGGAGGGCACCTTCCAAGCACCGGAGCGAGAAAGAACCTTCCAAGCACCGGCTAAACTCTATGTTGCTTTCGAGAAAGGAGCAAATCCTCAACTCGTTAATTAGGCCATCCGGGGGTTAGGGTTAGGTAAACTCTCCTACAGTCTATCCAGAGAGAAGGGCTATCCAGAGAGCACTCCCGGAACTAATCAACTACCGGGTAATGGAATTCCTTCCAAGCACCGGTTAGCAGAGAGAAAGCTCCTTGCCGCCCTCGGTTAGCCTACCTAATCAACTAATTTGGATCGACCTTCCAGATTCTTTTTGAACAATAAATCCCCGTAGGGCCGGTTGGTTGCGGGTGGGGGGGAATTATAGCTTATTTTAGTTGTTGAACTGCTTTCTCATTTCTATGTAGTGAAGTCGGTGGGTGGGTGGCCCCCCCGGGAGGTAGATTATGGTGTTGGGCCAAACTATGAAGGATGTTGGGCCAAACTAATCGACTACCGAGTTCCATCCGAGCATGCTTTCATGGCACGAGGGTAGGGACGGAAGGAAGGTCAAAATTGATGCCTAGGGGAAGGTTTGTGCCTCCCTTCCTCCATGGCTTTCTTGCCTATAGAATAGTAGGGCCTTCCTTCCGTAGGAGCCCCCTTAGATATAGTAGGCCAGGCCGAACAATCCAACCATTCCATCCTGTAATAAACCCAGGGAGGCTTCCTTCATTCCATCCTGTAATCAACCGGGGGTGAGGACAGGTTCATTCCATCCCGTGTAGGCGGGTTATAGCTATTATGTATGCTCCCCTAACTACCTTACCCTAACTTCCTATCTAGAGCGCTGGTCCTCCTCTATCTCTTTGTTCACTTCTCTCTGGGCGAGCGATGGACCTTCCTTCCGTTAGTCCCTGGACTATTCTTTGTTTCAGTGGGGCTGTAGACAACTCCTTTCCGAACTCCTTTCCGTGTTGCAGGGTTGCCCAGTAGGGCAACACTTCCAACGTGAGATGAATTGAGAATACAATGGCCGGAGAACAAGAAAGCAAAACAGGATGGTCCCCTCGGTCCAGCTCAGCATTACTCCTCGGGAAGGCCAAAGAATGTTAGCAGGAGGGTAGGCAGACTGTCATGCTATTGCCTCCCAACCTCGTGAATTCTCCTCGAAACGGCTCTCCACCCCCGGTAGTCCTTCATTCACTCCTACCTTCCGACACTCTCATCTGTCAATAATTGCCGAGATATCGATTGGAAATACTTGATCTGGTAGAGATGGGAATCAATCGTCGAGTCCTGTGCCTGGATCCTTTGTTTCCGGAAGTCTCCAGTCGCTTTGTTTCTTTCTGTTAGCTGGGGGTGGGGAATCCCTTAGAATAGTAGGGGGGGTGGAAAACTATAGCTGCTGGAATTTGAGTTAACGTTATCATCCGAGCTAGGGCCCTGGGCCACCCTTTCTTCACACCCTCGTCGGTTAGGCACTAGGCCAATCCAACAGGTATTAGGACAGGAAAGCTTTACTATCCGAATGACTTTTCGGCAAGAACTATAGCCGGAGGAAAGAAAGATGCTAATCCAACGAGGGCGGATGATAATTGAAGGAACCTCCGTTTCGGTAACATCATTACCCCCGGCAATAAGATAATAAATCTATCTCCGTATCTCCCAAACTGTCTGGTGGATGGGACAGACGCGAGCAGCAGCAGAGACTCCAACCCAACTTCTCTTCCCATGCGCCCATCCTCACCCGTGCAGGGGTGTAGCATCCTATCTATAGAACTTCTCTTGCCATGCGACCAATGAAGGTAGGCTTCGGAGGGTCCTCGTTATTAGGTATGGGATTTTATTGGACTCGAACCGTGTAGACGCGAGCAGAGACTCCAGCAGAGACTCCTCACGGGGCCCTGGAGAACTTGGAGGATTATTGGGATGTTACGTATGGATGCGCTGAAAGGAAGGCCATCATCGTGCAGGAGCGATTCTATACGTAACATGCCAACAGTAATAGAAACCTCTTGATTAATCAGCTTGCTAGAATAGGGGGGGCCACCCATCTGCCCCGGCCTATTCGACCACCCATTCTACCGAACTATCGAGTCCGGGAAGCAGGGTGGAAAACTCTAGTTCCTGGGAAGCTCCCTTGTTACTCTAGCCCCCTACTATTCCCGGTAGGGGGGGCGAATAGTAGGGGCCTATTGCCATAGTAGGGGCTGAAGCACCGTGCAGGGTGGGTGGGAGGACGTGCCAGGGTCTTCCTCCTTAGAGCCAACTACCTGGCCCCCCCTGGGAGGTAGATTATTGTAGGGGCCCTCCCTCTATGCAGGGTGGTTATATTGATCACCCGGCACATCAGAATAATGGCAGTGTGCATTCATAGGGACTATAGTTAGGGGGAGTCTATCTCCGGCCGTATCAACCCATTACATTGCATTATTAGACGATGGTTCATTCATCACCATCATCCGAGTACCGGCGCCTGTTATGCCTTAAATAAGTTGATCCATGCCATCTATATCCACCCACCCACAATTGAATCTGGCCCTATCCAATCTATTGTTTGGCGTTCTACTATCTCACATTGTTCCATGTGCTTCGATTGAGTTCGTTACTCCTAAACTAAGGGGAATGCCTGCTACTCATATTAGTGTAAGTAGCCGGTAGAGGTAGGTTGGGCCACTACTCCCTGGGCAGATGTCCATTGGGCATTCGTAAACGGTTGGTTTTACCGTTCCCGCCCCCCGTAAATTGTCCACCTTAGCGGTTACGGCCTATTCTCCCACCCTGAAGTTATCCACGGTTCTCATTCTCAATCTTGCTGTGGGTTACCCAGGCCCATCCGCATTAGCCACCGCCTAGGGTTTGGCAGCTCCCGAATGGAGGTGGGTGGGAGGGAGTTATAGATGAGCTTCCAGACCTTTGCGGCTAGCAGGATTGAGGGCTAACCCCCTCGCGGGGGTGGGTGGATATAGGAATAGTTCCGGGTTGTGGCAAATTCCTTCGTTGTTACTTTATTGTGCTGGGAAGAGTTCTTCATTCGACCAGCCAGCCTAATAAGTGGTTGTGGTTGAACCACCTCCTCCCTCCTATCCTCAAGTTGGAAGTGTTTTACCGACCTCCCCCCTGCTATCGAAGTAGGAAGTGGTTGAACCAGTTGGAATTTACCCGCTCCGCCTTACTCCAACCTGGTCCAACGGCACCTCTCAATTCTCTGACCACCTCAACTAGAATCCCCACCCAACCCATCGGGACTTATCTATGTCGAAAAGGGGTATATTCTGGTGTGGTAATGTTGGGTGTTGGTAGTGAAAGAATGAGATTGCCGATGAACCATGGACGTCACATTATCAATCTACATTTCAAGATTACTTGGTCAGCCGGTACCGACCAAGTGTCCCAATGCTTACTTAAAGCCGGACACGCTTATGCCGTCCTATTCGCCATTCGAGCCCCCGTACCCGCCCGGGCGACCTGGCGAGATAGAGCCCCGGCACTCGTTATCACCCCCGGGTGCAACTTAAGCCGCCCAAGTGTCCTATATTGTGATAGCCCTATCTGAGCAGGATACCATATTTTAGGCCGTTGCCAGGTGTCACTTACTCTCCCATGCGATAAATCTCCGTTCTTTGTTCGTGTATGGTCCGGCCCATCTCGTATGATATGTCTGCTCAGCTTAGTTCTATACGTAACATGTTTCCTATGCATGCAGGGGTGGGTGGGAGGACTATGCCGGGGAGGTTGGTAGGTAGTAGGTAGGTAGGTATCCGGGTAGATAGAGAGGTAGGTAGGTAGGGGCCTTCCCACCCCACCCTGATTAGCGGTAAGCCCCCGATAGCCCATACTACATGGGTTGGTTCTCCCCACCCTACCATTCCCACCCCACCCTGCTGCATTGGCGGTCAGCCCCCATAGCCCATACTACATGGGT
>NW_026730013.1:25000-26691 GCF_030272615.1 Cryptomeria japonica
TACAGAGAAAGCATAGTCAGTAGCATCCCTTCTGGATCGAAAGATTGTTCCGGAGCCGTAAGCGAGTTACCCGGTCGTTGAAGCAAAGGCAACAGAGGCTAAGGCATAGGAGGCAGAGGTACGCTTTCTCATTTCATATCTTTGAAACCCAACTGCATCCTCACTATCACCATAAGCAAGAAAGGCCGAGTCACCATCACCGTATCATCCAGTTCCAGTTGTAAACCCATAATACATCGAGGTTTACCCTTCTCGGGTAGCTATCTACCCAGCAACAGATTCAATTCCGGGTGCAAGGGCACCATCAGCACCGGTTGTTCCAGCAGTTGAAGCACCAATAGCACTAGTAAAGGTAGGCCGGCTTTAGTGATTTTCCAGGATGTGATGTTCCGGCAATTGGTCCTAGATATGGTGTTGCTATATTCGCATATGTTCTTAGAATAGTCTTTTCAGCTCCTTAGCCAACAGTAGCAGAGGTGGAGATAGGAGAAGCTAGGGTGGAGGGAAAGGAAGGGAAGGCAGGGGGGAGGAAGTAGCACCGAAAGTTTTCCTCGTTGACTAAAAAGCACTACTAACAACAACAGTTGCACTTGATCAATATTGAAACCTGGGATCCCTCCCAATTTGATAGCTTGATCCACCCTGAGTTTGATAAATCTTCAGCTGCCGCCATTCGTCCTTCCGCTGGCACTCCTTGCCACCGACCAAGGACGACCAAAGGTACCACTTCTTATTGATCGAGTAATTCTGTGCCAAATTGCCGGATCGAGAATCTCCTCCTCTCCTTAATGATCCAATGGTTCGAACAGCCTTGATGATCCAATGGTTCGAACAGTAAGAATGGAGAAGTAGCACCTAATGCCATCATCTGTGGTTCCCCGGGTCCTGTTCTCCTTTACCTAGCCGCCCAACACAGATTCCGAAGAAACCTATGATCGATTCAGTAGTTCCTGTTGATTAATAACCAGCATCCAAGAGAGCACTTGTTTAAGTCGATCCAGCAGAAGCAGATTAAGCTCTAGGAGCGGGGTCAGTAGCTTACCTTGAAGCAATTGCCTATAGAAAAAATGGGGGGTCCACCTGTAGCATATACATCCCTTTTATTGAAAAATATATATAGCCTGTATCCCTTCCGGGTTGAGAGCCAGATCCAATAGCATAAGACACAGGGGCGGAACCACAGAGGGCAGCATTAATGGAGCCAGCAGAATAGGTAGTTAACCACCCAGCGGGAGACCGTACATCTTAGCTAGTAGCAGCTATATACTATACCAAAATATGGGACGACCAAATAATGTCAGTAGCAAGGGCGGATCTCGGCGCAGATTCTATAGCATACCTAGGTCGCCCGGTCCCTACTATTCTAAGGTAGTTGTCCATATGATATAAATAAAGCCCACATTATATAAATAAAGCCCACATCGGTGTCGATAAAATCTCCCGGCACATTTCGAAATCCAGTAGCGAAGGCAAGGGAAAAGCACAGTAAGCAGCCCTACCAACTTTCCATGACCTAGTACCAGTAAATGATCCAGCAAGGGCAAAGGTTGGAGTAATGGGAAAGGTAGAAGCTTAAGAACCATCATCATTAGCGGGGGTAGGGGCATAGCTTGTTTTAGTTCCTCCAGTCACGGAGTCCCTAGTCCAAAATTAAGTTGACCGAGTGAAAGCAGTTGATCACCCATCACCAA
>NW_026730014.1:0-26662 GCF_030272615.1 Cryptomeria japonica
TCCGAAATAATGTTCTAGGGAACACAGTGTTTGTCAAAATTGTGTTTTAATGCTATCAGCTTGAGAATTGGGACTTGTGTCTTGAATCCTTCTTGTTCCTTTAAACATTGATTTGGGTGTTTTGAAAGTGGACATTTCGAGCCACATGGTCTGAAATGAGTTTGTAAGAGGACATTGTGCATCAAAATCACGTTTTGACACTACAGGCTTCGGAATAGGGACTTGCGTGTCAAAAAGCTTCTTGTGCCTCCAAACACCAATTTTGATGCTTCGAAACCGATGATTTTGAGGCATACACTCCAAAACAAGGTTCTAAGAGCACAATGTGCGTCAAAATCAAATTTTGACTTTACTGGCTCCAGAATCAGGACTTGCATCTTGAAACCTTGTTGTGCCTCCAAACATCGATTTTGGTGCTCCAAAACTGGGGCTTTTTGAGGCAAAATTTCTAAAACAGGGTTCTAAGAGCACAATGTGCATCAAAATTAAATTTTGATGCTACTGGCTCTAGAATCGAGGCTTGCATCTTGAAACATTATTTTGCCTTAGATAATTGATTCTGATGCTCTGAATCTAGGGCTTTTGAGGCACAAGCTTCGAATGAGGTTTTAAGAGCACGATGTGCGCCAAAATCAGATTTTGATGCTATTGACTCTATATTCGGGATTTGCATCTTGAAACTTTGTTTTGACTCCAAAAATTGATTTTGATGCTCAAAACTAGGGCTTTTGAGGCATAATTTCTAAAACAGGGTTTTAAAGGCACGATGTGCATCAAACTTGAATTTTGATGCTACTGGCTCTAGAATAGGGTCTTGCATCTTGAAACCTTGTTGTGCTTCAAAACACTAATTTTGATCATCCGAAACTAGGGGTTTTGAGGCACAAGCTTTGAAATGAGGTTCTAAGAGCACGATGTGCACCAAAATCAGATTTTGATGCTAGTGACTCTAGAATAAGGACTTGCATCTTGATACCTTGTTGTGCCTCCAAACATTGAATTTGGTGCTCCAAAACTGAGTCTTTCGAGGCACAAGCTCTGGAATGAGCTTCTCAAAGAATGATGTGCATCAAATTGAAATTTTGATGCTACTGGGTCTGGAATAGGGACTTGTTTCTTGAAACCTTGTTATGCCTCAAAACATTGATTTTGATGTGCCAAAATCAAGGCCTTCAAGGCACAATCTCCGAAATAAGGTTCTAAGAGCATGATGTACATCAAAATTGCATTTTGACTCTACCCACTCTGGAATTGGGACTTTTGTCTTGAAACCTTGTTGTGACTCCAAACACTAATTTTTATATTCCAAAAATGAGGCTTTTGAGTCACAACCTCCAAAATGAGGTTCTAGGGAACACAATATTTGTCAAAATCGTGTTTTGATTTTATCAGCTTGAGAATTGGGAATTGTGTCTTGAAACCTTGTTGTGCCTCCAAACATCGATTTTGATGCTCCAAAACAGGGGCTTTTGAAGCACAATTTCTAAAACAGAGTTCTAAGAGCACAATGTACACCAAAATTAAATTTTGATGCTACTGGCTCTAGAATCGGGGCTTGCATCTTGAAACCTTGTTGTGCCTCAAAACATTGAATTTGATGCTTTGAATCTGGGGCTTTTGAGGCACAAGCGTTTAATGAGATTTTAAGAGCACGATGTGCACCAAAATCAGATTTTGACGCTATTGACTCTATAATTGGGACTTGAATATTGAAACTTTGTTGTGACTCCAAAAATAGATTTTTATGCTCCAAAACTGGGGCTTTTGAGGCACAATTTCTAAAACAAGGATCTAAGGGCACAATGTGCATCAAACTTGAATTTTGATGCTACTAGATCTAGAATAGGGGCTTGCATCTTGAAACTTTGTTGTACCTCAAAACACTGATTTTGATGATCCGAAACCAGGGCTTTTGAGGCACAAGCTTCAAAATGAGGTTCTAAGAGCACGATGTGCACCAAAATTAGATTTTGATGCTATTGACTCTAGAATCGGGACTTGCATCTTGAAACCTTGTTGTGCCTCCAAACATTGATTTTGATGCTCCAAAAATGATTCTTTCGAGGCACAAGCTCTGAAATGAGCTTCTGAAAGAATGATGTGCATCAAAATAGAATTTTGACGCAACTGGGTCTGGAATAGGGACTTGTTTCTTGAAACCTTGTTGTGCCTCAAAACATTAATATTGATGTGTCAAAATCAGGGCTTTCAAGGCACAATCTCCGAAATGATGTTCTAAGAGCATGATGTACATCAAAATTGCATTTTGATTCTACCCACTCTGGAATTGGGACTTGTGTCTTAAAACCTTGTTGTGAATCCAAACACTAACTTTTATGTTCCAAAAATGAGACTTTTGAGTCACAACCTCTGAAATGAGGTTCTGAGAACACCAACATGGTCTCTTAGAAGATTTAGTGCGCTTGTAGGGATTATAACCAAGTCCAAAGGTCTCATCATAAAGAATATTCCCTAGAGGAACCTTTATCCCTTGTTCGTGAGTGCCACAACCATTTCCATTATACCCATACTTAGCTAAAATATGAAAACCATGAGCATAACGATTAGTCATTTCAGAAAGAGAAGGTGGTTTTTCATAAGACAAAGAATCAAATCCTTCAAAATTAGAGGTGTGAGGAGAAGAAGTTTGAGAAGCGGCCACAAAATTATTGTTCATAGGTTTAGGTAAGATTGATTGATTTTTAGTTTCTTCCTTCTTTTTAACTTTAAACTCTCTAGGAGGAACCCTATACTCACCTACAAAGGTGGGATTAAAATCAAGAGATCCCCAATCGTCTTCTGCGAGAACCTTCTCAAGATCAAAAGCCTTTTCATGTGTAGATTCAAGTTGAGAAGAATCTTCTTCAGGAACTTCAGGCTCATCCCAAGTATTTTGATTATCAGAGGATGATGATTCGTCCATAGGTATCTTGTTTAAAGAGTCATCACTAGAAGAGGAAGGTTTAGAAGAACTCCCTTTGGAAGTGGATGTTTGCAAACAAGCTTGAAAATTAGTATCACCTATCAAGGTATATGTCTTATTGTTATAAATAAATTTAACTTGTCTATGCAATGTAGAGGGGACAGCTTGCATACTGTGAATCCAAGGTCTCCCTAATAACAAGTTGTATGTTAGATTTCCCAACATAACATGGATAGGAGTAGGCAAAGTAACAGGTCCCACCATGATGGGTAAGGTGATAATACCTAATGAAGACTTAGCCACATTATCAAAGCCTCGAATGGGACGAGAGTCAGGCTCAATAAGGGATCTACATTCATCTTATGCAATAGATTAATGCTACACACATTAAGGCCAGAGCCATTATCTACCAGTGTTCGTCTTATAGCAATGTCATTTATGATAACCACAATCATCAAGGGATCATATTGATGTTGAATTTCACTTGTAGGAAATTCATCTTGAGTAAACACAATTTGAGCTTTAGGATTCATCACAGAGTTAGCCAAAGACACTATATTACTAGATATATTAGGTGGAGGAACATTCAAATCTTTCAAGGCATCTTGTAACATTCCATGATGAGCGGAAGAAGTTTGGATCAAATCCCAAAGGGATATCTTAGTAGGGGTAGCTTTAACTTGTGAAATACGTGGAGCTTGCGGAAGAATTGGTTGAGGATTAGGAAGAGAAACTGGAGTAACAGGAGGAGGATTAGGCTGCCTATTATTTCTAGTATTATAAGTATGGGCAACCACATTATAACTCTCTCTAGTTAATTGCTTGGCATAACTATAAGGACTTATAGGTTTTCTTCCTTGCACAGTGATGATAGGTTTATTCGAAGTAAGAAAGGAATCATGACCATACCCTCCTTGGACAGTAAGGAGAGGTGATTTAGGAACTTGAAAGGTGGGAGAAGGATAAGCACCTTGGACTTCAAAGAGAGGCTTATTATGCTCTTTCAGGTTTATCATGTTAACTAATTTAGAAGTTTTGTTCTTGTTTAAAGATTTTGATAAAGCCACAAAGTCATCAAGAGCATCATCCAACAAAGCATGATCATATCTATTAAAAGGTTTATCTTTTGATTCAAAAGGAGACATCTCTTCATAGAGGGGATCATTGAAAACAACCATGTTACTAGATTTAGTGGAAGAGTTGATAGGAATGTACCCTTGAGAGGAATCATTCGATTTATCTTTCTCATCACAACGAAATGGCATAGTAACAATGTTTATGAGTTTTTGGTAAAATGAAGGTTTGGTATCTTTAGGGTTCAAAAACTCATCTAAAGCTTCATCTAATTCATCTTGGCTATATTCATAATCAACATAATTGCATACATCATCATAAATATGAACATCTTGCAAATAAAAATCTGACATTTTGAAATAAAAATTGCATAAAACTTAAACACACAATGCAAAGAAACAAAGAAACACACTCTTTCTTTTCCCTCTTTTTTTTTTTTTTATAATGAAAATGAAACTTAAATGAAACACACTAAATCTAGATCTAGATCTAACGAATGCAATGCAAGAGAAAGCAATAATAAGGTTCACGTCAGGTTCACCAAAATGTGTAGGGGAAAAAGCAAGACTAGGCTAACATGCCCTAATCCTACCTTTCGACACACATTGCGGAATACGAAAGAGCCTAGAGGTATCACACAATTGGCTACTTCTTTTTGTGGAAGAGAGAGCCATGAGCTACCTATTAGGGTTTCTATTCCTTTGTTGTAATTGAAAGATAAAATGATGCAAGTTCAATTCCTAACACTAAAGTGCAAGTATGAACTAATAACAAGATTGCAGAATTGAGATTAAACAATGGAAGGCTGTAAACACAAAGACAAGAATGCAGATGCGTACTCGGATTTAAAATCTGAGTGAAAATGTTCGGGACAGGGGTGTAGGCGCCACTGTCCTGATTCTGCTCCTGAAACTACTGTTTTGCAACCTGAAAAGCTGTCGGAAATGTTGAAACTTGCTGTCTGAGAGAAGGACAAGGGCGCCCAGCGCCCCTGTCTTGGCAGGACCAGGGCGCCCCACGCCCCTGTCCTGGCAGGACTAGGGCGCCCCACGCCCCTATCCTGGTCTTTTGCCTTGAAATTCGGTGTTTAGCTCAGTTTCTGTCTGCTTCTGCCGGATCTGCAACTTGCGGCGTCATCCGAATCCCGAAATTTGCACTTATATTTATGGTGGGCGGCTATATAGGGTTTTGCCTTAGTCAAACCCCTGCTTTGGTGATTTCCACCTCCACGAATAGCCAAGTTGTATTGTAAAAGTACTGTGTGTGCAGACCTTGTGTGTGTGCAAGATCCTAAAATGCAAGTAAGCAAACTAGAGTAACCTATAAAGTAAACCCTAATTGCTTGTAAATGATAATGTAAATGCTCCAAATCAATATGCAAAGTGATCTAAAGCATGAATACAAATGATATAATGAGGCTTATGCAAAGACATGAAAACAACATGAAACCATACCCAACCCCAAGGGAGGGGTACAAGCCAATCTTCAGTCGGTAATCCTCTATTGCCCTTCAATGTCTTCAAAGCCCTAAATGGATGAATGAAATTGATGAACGCTTGATAGGTGGATGTTGAATGTTGTTGAAGTCTTCAAAGATCTACTCTTTCGCTGCATAGAAGGTCCCTTAAGCCAAAATTCCGGATCCTTTAAAATGAAGAAGGAGAGCTCTTATATATGAAACCCTAGGTCTTACTTTCAACTTTTGGCCAACGTAGAGATTGAATCTTCCGCCAATTTCTTGGGATTAAGCTTTATTTTATGATTGGATTGTGCTCCTAAAATTTCAGGAAAAATGTCCGGGACCGTGTGCACTCCGGGCACCATGGTCCCGACAACTTTTCACCAAATTTTCAGGGCTGTCGGATATGATGATTTTAGAGAAAATCCCGAAGTTACAGGTGATGTCAAGATGTTTTGACCCCCGAAATCAAGCCCCCAAGTTCATAATAGGACCTTATTAAGGTTTTTGATTAAATGATGTATTGGAAGAATAAAATGAAAGGGGCACACTTTAATAAAAGGGTCCAACTGGAAGATGATGAAATAAGACCTTAGACCTAATTAATTTGATTAATTAAGTGTTAAAGGAAAATGCGATGCAAAGTGCAAGATGCACCAAGGCAGGAGCTAAACCAAGTGTGAAATTGTACCACTTTAGCAAGTGCGTACAATTTACGACGCTACAGTTTCAAGACACAAGTCCCAATTCTCAAGCTGATAGCATCAAAACATGATTTTGACAAACATGGTGTTCTTAGAACCTCATTTCGGAGGTTGTCCCTCAAAAGCCTTGTTTTTCGAGCATAAAAATTAGTATTTGGGGGCACAACAAGGTTTCAAGACACAAGTTCCAATTTCAGAGTCAGTAACATCAAAACACAATTTTGATGTACAACATGCTCTTAGAACATCATTTCGGAGCTTGTGCCTTCGAAGCCCCGATTTTGGAACATGTAAGTCAGTGTTTGGAGGCACAACAAGGTTTCAAGAAGCAAGTCCCTATTGTAGAGTCAATAGCATCAAAATGTGATTTTGGCACACATCGTGTTCTTAGAAACTCATTTTCGAGCTTGTGCCTCGAAAGCCCCAGCCTTGGAGCACCAAAATCAATGTTTTGAGGCACAACAAGGTTTCAAGATGCAAGCCCCGATTCTAGAGCCAGTAGCATCAAAATTCAATTTTGATGCATATTGTGGTCTTAGAATGCTATTTTAGAAATTGTGCCTCAAAAGCCCCGATTTTGAAGCATCAAAATTGATGTCTAGAGGCACAACAAGGTTTCAAGATGCAAGTCCTGATTCTAGAGTCGGTAGCATCAAAATTTGATTATGACACACAACAAGCTTTCAAGATGCAAGACCCTATACCGGAGCTTGTAGTGTCAAAACGTTATTTTGAAGCAAATCGTGCTCTTAGAACCTCGTTACGGAGTGTGTGGCTTGAAAGCTCCAGTTTCAAAACATCAAAATCAATGTTTAAAGGCACAATAAGGTTTCAAGACACAAGTCCCGACTCTCAAGTTGATAGCGTCAAAACATGATTTTGACAAACATGATGTTCTTAGAACCTCATTTTGGAGGTTGTGCCTCAAAAGCCTCATTTTTAGAGCATAAAAATTAGTGTTTGGAGGCACAACAAGGTTTCAAGGCACAAGTCCCAATTCCAGAGTTGGTAGTGTCAAAATGCAATTTTGATGTAAATCGTGCTCTTAGAACCTCATTTCAGAGTTTGTGCCTCAAAAGCCTCATTTTGGAGTATAAAAATTAGTATTTGGAGGCACAAAAGGATTTTAGACATAAGTCTCAATTCCAAAGTCAGTAGTGTCAAAATACAATTTTTATGTACATTGTGCTCTTAGAACCTCATTTTGGAGTTTGTGCTTTGAAATCCCTGATTTTGGAACATCAAAATGAATGTTTTGAGGCACAACAATGTTTCAAAAAGCAAGTCCCTATTCTGAATCCTATAGCACATGAGGCACAACAATGTTTCAAAAAGCAAGTCTCTATTCTGAATCCTATAGTTCATTTCGGAGCTTGTGCCTCGAAAAACTCAGTTTTGGAGCATCAAAATCAATGTTTAGAGGCACAAGGTTTCAAGATGCAAATCCCGATTCTAGAGTCAATAGTGTCAAAATCTGATTTTTGAGCACATCTTGCTCTTAGAACCTTATTTCAAAGCTTGTGCCTTGAAAGCCCCGGCTCGGAGCATCGAAATCATTGTTTTGAGGCACAACAAGACTTCAAGATGGAAGACCCGATTCTAGAGCCAGTGGCATCAAAATTCAATTTTGATGCACATTATGCTCTTAGAACCCTGTTTAATAAATTGTGCCTCAAAAGCCCCAGTTTTGGAGCATCAGAATTGATGTTTGGAGGCACAACAAGTTTTCAAGATGCAAGACCTGATTCTTAATTTCGAGCTTATGCCTGAAAATCTTTAGTTTTGAAGCATCAAAACTAGTGTTAGGAGGCACAACAAGCATTCAAGATGCAAGTCCCTATTCTAGAGCCTGTAGTGTGAAAACATGATTTTGATGCAAGTTCATTTCGGAGCTTGTGCCTCGAAAGACTCAGTTTTAAAGCATCAAAATCAATGTTTGGAGGCACAACAAGGTTTCAAGATGCAAGTCCCGATTTTAGAGTCAATAGCATCAAAATCTGATTTTGGCGCACATCGTGCTGAAATCACTGTTTTGAGACACAACAAGGTTTCAAGATGAAAGCCCCGATACTAGAGCCAGTAGCATAAAAATTCAAATTTCATGCCCATTGTGATGTTAGAAACCTGTTTTAGAAATTGTGCTTGAAAAGCCCCAGTTTTGGAGCATCAAAATCGATGTTGGGAAGCACAATAAGGTTTCAAGATGCAAGTCCTTATTCTGGAGCCAGTATCGTCAAAATTTAATTTTGAGGCACATCATGTTCTTAGAATGTTTTGGAGCTTACGCCTCAAAATCTTCGGTTTTGAAGCATCAAAATTGGTGTTTGGAGTCACAAGAAGCTTTCAAGATGCAAGTCCCTATTGCAGAGCCTGTAGCGTCAAAACATAATTTTAATGTACATCATGCTCTTAGAACCTCATTTCGCAGCTTGTGCCTTGAAATCACTGATTTTGGAACATCAAAATCAGTGTTTGGAGACACAACAAGTTTAAAGAAGTAAGTCCCTGTTCCGGAGCTTGTAGTGTTAAAATTCCATTTTCACGCACATCAGTCTCTTAGAACCTCATTTCATAGCATCAAAATGCAATTTTGATGTACATTGTGCTCTTAAAACCTCATTTATGAGCTTGTGCCGTGAAAGCCCTTAATTTGGAACCTTGTTCTAGAGCCGGTATCGTCAAAATTTAATTTTGATGCACATCGTGTTCTTAGAATGTTTTGGAGCTTATGCCTCAAAATCTTCAGTTTCGAAGCATCAAAATTGGTGTTTGGAGGCATAAGAAGCTTTCAAGATGCAAGCCCCCATTCTGGAGCCTGTAGCGTCAAAACATAATTTTAATGTACATCATGCTCTTAGAATCTCATTTCGTAGCTTGTGGCTTGAAATCACTGATTTTGGAACATCAAAATCAGTGTTTGGAGACACAACAGGTTTAAAGAAGCAAGTCCCTGTTCCGGAGCTTGTAGTGTTAAAATTCCATTTTCACGCACAACAATCTCTTAGAACCTCATTTCGTAGCATCAAAATGCAATTTTGATGTTCATCGTGCTCTTAAACCTCATTTCGGAGCTTGTGCCTTGAAAGCCCTTAATTTGGAACATCATAAATGCACAAAAAGGTTACAAAAAGCAAGTTCCTATTTCCGAGCCTGTATTTTGATGCACATCATTCTCTTAGAAGCTCATTTAAGAGCTTCTGCCTTGAAAGACCAGTTTTGGAGCATCAAAATCAATGTTTGAAGGCACAACAAGGTTTCAAGATACAAGTCCTAATTCTAGAGTCAATAGCTTTAAAATCTAGTTTGGGAGCACATCATGCTCTTAGAACCTCATTTTGAAGCCAGTAGCATCAAAATTTAATTTTGATGCAAATTGTGCTCTTAGAACCTTGTTTTGGAGCTTATGCCTCAAAATCTTCGGTTTCAAAGCATCAAAATTGGTGTTTGGAGGGACAAGAAGATTTCAAGATGCAAGTCCCTATTCCAGAGTCGGTAGTGTCAAAACATGATTTTGATGCACATCGTGCTGTTAGAACCTCATTTCGGAGCATATGGGTCAAAAGCTCTTGTTTGAAAACATCAAAATCAATGTTTAAAGGCATAATGAGATTTCACGACACAAGTCTCGATTCTCAAGCTGATAGCGTCAAAACATTATTTTGACAAACATGGTGTTCTTAGAACCTCATTTCAGAGGTTATGCCTCAAAAGCCTTGTTTTTGGAGCCTGTAGCATCAAAAATCCATTTTGACGCACTTCATTCTCTTAGAAGCTCAATTCGGAGCTTGTGCCTCAAAAGACCCAGTTTTGGAGCATCAAAATCAATGTTTGGAGGCACAACAAGGTTTCAAAAAACAACTCTCGATTTTGGTGCACATCGTGCTCTTAGAACCTCATTTCGAAGCTTGTGCGTCGAAAGCCCCAGTTTCGGAGCATCAAAATCAGTGTTTTGAGGAACAACAAGGTTTCAAGATGCAAGCCCTAATTCTAGAGCTAGTAGCATCAAAATTCAATTTTGATGCACATTGTGCTCTTAGAACCTTGTTTTAAAAATTGTGCCTCAAAAGCTCCAGTTTTGGAGCATCAAAATGGATGTTTTGAGGCACAACAAGGTTTGAAGATGCAGTCCTGATTCTGGAGCTGGTAGCATCAAAATTTTATTTTGATGCACTTCGTTCTCTTAGAACATCAAAATTTTATTTTGATGCACTTCGTTCTCTTAGAACCTTGTTTTGGAGCATAAAAATTTGTGTTTGGAGGCACAACAAGCTTTCAAAACGCAAGTCCCTATTCTAGAGCTATAGTGTTAAAAAGTGATTTTGATGTGCATCGTGCTCTTAAAACTTCATTTCCCAGCATGTGGCTCGAAAGGTCCAGTTTCAAAACATCAAAATCAATGTTTTAAGGCAAAACGAGGTTACAAGACACAAGTCCCGATTCTCAAGCAAATAGCATCAAAACATGATTTTGAAAAACATCGTGTTCTTAGAACCTCATTTCAGAGGTTGTGCCTAAAAAGCCTCATGTTTTTAGGATAAAAATTAGTGTTTGGAGGCACAACAAGGTTTCAAGACACAACTCCCAATTCCAAAGTCAGTAGCGTCAAAACACAATTTTGATGTACATCGTGCTCTTAGAACCTTATTTCGGAGCTTGTGCATTGAAAGGCATGATTTTGGCACATGAAAATTATTGTTTGGAGGCACAACAAGGTTTCAAGAAGCAAGTCCCTATTCCGGAGCCTGTAGCGTCAAAATTTCATTTTGACGGACATCATTTTTCTTACAAGCTCATTTTGGAGCTTGTGCCTGGAAGGACCCAATTTTTGAGCATCAAAATCAATTTTTGGAGGCACAACAAGGTTTCAATATGCAAGTCTCTATTCTAGATTCAATAGCATCAAAATCTGATTTTGGTGCACATCGTGCACTTAAAACCTCATTTCAAAGCTTGTGCCTCAAAAGCCCCAGATTCAGAGCATCAAAATCAATGTTTTGAGGCACAACAAGGTTTCAAGATGCAAGCCCCGATTCTAGAGCCAGTAGCATCAGAATTTAATTTTTCTGCACATTCTGCTCTTAGAACCCTGTTTTTAGAAATTGTGCCTCAAAAGCCTCAATTTTGGAGCATCAAAATCGATGTTTGGAGGCACAACAAGGTTTCAAGATGGAAGTCCTAATTCTAGAGCCGGTAGCGTCAAAATTTTATTTTGATGCACATCGTGCTCTTAGAACCTTGTTTTGGAGCTTATGCCTCAAAATCATCAGTTTCGAAGCATCAAAATTGATGTTTTTGATGCAAATTGTCCCCTTAGAAACCTCTTTTAGAAATTGTGCCTCAAAAGCCACAGTTTTGGACCATCAAAATTGGTTTTTGGAGTCATAGAAAAGTTTTGTGATGCAAGTCCCGATTATAGAGTCAAGCGTCAAAATCTGATTTTGGTGCACATCCTGCTCTTAAAACCTCATTCGAAGCATGTGCCTCTAAAGCCCCAAATTCAGAGCATCAAAATCAATGTTTTGAGGAACAATAAGGTTTCAAGATGCAAGCCCTGATTCTAGAGCCAGTAGCATCAAAATTTAATTTTGATGCACATTGTGCTCTTAGAACCCTGTTTTAGAAATTTTGCCTCAAAAAGCCCCAGTTTTGGAGCATCAAAATCGATGTTTGGAGGCACAATAAGGTTTCAAGATGCAAGTCCTGATTTTGGAGACGGTAGCGTCAAAATTTAATTTTGATGCACATTGTGCTATTAGAACATTGTTTTGGAGCTTATGCCTCAAAATCATCGGTTTCGAAGCATCAAAATTGGTGTTTGGAGGCACAACAAGCTTTTCAAGACACAAGTCCCTATTCTAGAGCCTGTACAGTCAAAACGTGATTTTGATGCACAATGTGCTCTTACAAACTTGTTTCGAAGCATGTGGCTCGAAATCTCCACTTTCAAAACACCCAAATCAATGTTTAAAGGAACAAGAAGGTTTCAAGACACAAGTCCCAATTCTCAAGTTGATAGCATCAAAACATGATTTTGACAAACATTGTGTTCCGTAGAACCTCATTTCGGAGGTTGTGACTCAAAAACCTCATTTTTGAAACATAAAAATTAGTGTTTGGAGTCACAACAAGATTTCAACACAGAACTCCCAATTTTGGAGCATCAAAATCGATGTTTGGAGGCACAGCAAGGTTTCAAGATGCAAGTCTTGATTCTCGAGCCAGGAGGGTCAAAATTTGATTTTGATGCACATCATGCTGTTAGAACCTTTTTTTGGAGCTTATGCCTCAAAATCATCAGTTTCAAAGTATCAAAATTGGTGTTTGGAGGCACAACAAGCTTTCAAGACGCAAGTCCCTATTCTGGAGCTTGTAGTGTCAAAACATGATTTTGATGCACATCGTGCTCCTAGAAACTCATTTCGGAGCATGTGGCTGGAAAGCTCTAGTTTGAAAACACCCAAATCAATATTTAAAGGCACAACAAGGTTTCAAGACACAAGTTCCAATTCTCAAGCTGATAGCATCAAAACATGATTTTGACACATATCGTGCTCTTAGAACCTCATTTCGAAGCTAGTGCCTCAAAAGCCTTGGTTTCGGATCATTAAAATCAGTGTTTTGAGGCACAACAAGGTTTCAAGATGCAAGCCCCTATTCTAGAGCCAGTAGCGTCAAAATTCAAGTTTGATGCAAATTGTGTCCTTAGAACCTTGTTTTAGAAATTGTTCCTCAAAAGCCCCAGTTTTGGAGCATCAAAATTGATTTTTGGAGTCACAACAAAGTTTCAAGATGCAAGTCTCGATTATAGAGTCAATAGCGTCAAAAACTAATTTTGGTGCATATTGTGCTCTTAAAACCTCATTTGAAGCTTGTGCCTCAAAAGCCCCAGATTCAGAACATCAGAATCAATATTTTGAGGCACAACAAGGTTTCAAGATGCAAGCCCCGATTCTAGAGCCAGTAGCATCAAAATTAATTTTGATGCACATTCTGCTCTTAGAAACCTGTTTCAGAAATTGTGCCTCAAAAGCCCCAAATTTGGAGCATCAAAATTCATGGTTGAAGGCACAACAATGTTTCAAGAAGCAAGTCCTGATTCTCGAGCCGGTAGCATGAAAATTTGATTTTGATACAAGTGCCTATTCCAGAGCCTGTAGTGTCAAAACGTGATTTTGATGCACATCGTGCTCTTAGAAACCCGTCTAGAAGCATGTGGCTCGAAAGCACCAGTTTCAAAAAACCCAAATCAATGTTTAAAGGCACAACAAGGTTTCAAGACACAAGTCCCAATTCTCAAGCTGATAGCATCAAAACACGATTTTGACAAACATGGTGTTCTTAGAACCTCATTTCGGAGGTTGTGACTCAAAAGCCTCATTTTTGGAACATAAAAATTAGTGTTTGGAGTCACAACAAGGTTTCAAGACACAAGTGCCAATTCCAGAGTGGGTAGAGTCAAAATGCAATTTTGATGTACATCATTCTCTTAGAAACTCATTTCGGAGATTGTGCCTTGAAAGCTCTGATTTTGGCACATCAAAATCAATGTTTTGAGGCACAAAAATGTTTTAAGAAACAAGTCCCTATTACGAAGCCAGTAGCATCAAAATTCCATTTTGATGTAGATCATTCTTTGAGAAGCTCATTTCAGAGCTTGTGCCACGAAAGACTCAGTTTTGGAGCATCAAAATCAAAGTTTGGAGGCACAACAATGTTTCAAGATGCAAGTCCCGATTCTAAAATCAATAGCATCAAAATCTGATTTTGGTGCACATCGTGCTCTTAGAACCTCATTTCGAAGCTTGTGCCTCAAAAGCGCTTGCTTTGGATCATCAAAATTAGTGTTGTGAGGCAACAACATTGATGCAAGCCCCTATTCTAGAGCCACTAGCATCAAAATTCAAGTTTGATGCACATTGTGCCCTTAGAACACTATTTTAGAAATTGTGCCTCAAAAGCCCCAGTTTTGGAGCATCAAAATCTGATTTTGGCAAACATCGTGCTCTTAAAACCTCATTCAAAGCTTGTGCCTCAAAAGCACCAGATTCAGAGCATCAAAATCAATGTTTTGAGGCACAACAAGGTTTCAAGATGCTGGCCCCGATTCTAGAGCAAGTTGCATCAAAATTTAATTTTAATACACATTGTGCTCTTACAACCCTGTTTTAGAAATTTTGCCTCAAAACCCCCAATATTGGAGTTTCAAAATCAATGTTTGGAATCACAACAAAGTTTCA
Organism: Cryptomeria japonica; assembly: GCF_030272615.1. Taxonomy (NCBI): domain Eukaryota; kingdom Viridiplantae; phylum Streptophyta; class Pinopsida; order Cupressales; family Cupressaceae; genus Cryptomeria; species Cryptomeria japonica. The sequence continues at coordinate 14,398 of NW_026730014.1, forward strand.
AGATGCAAGTTTGGATTATAGATACAATACCGTCAAAATCTGATTTCAAAATTTCAAGACACAAGTCCCAATTCCAGAGTGGGTAGAGTCAAAATGCAATTTTGATGTACATCATGCTCTTAGAACCTAATTTCGGAGATTGTGCCTTGAAAGTTCTGATTTTGGCACATCAAAATCAATGATTTGAGGCACAACAAGGTTTCAAGAAACAAATCCCTATTTCGGAGCCAGTAGCGTCAAAATTCCATTTTGACGCACATCATTCTTTGAGAAGCTCATTTCGTAGCTTGTGCTTTGAAAGACCCAGTTTTGGAGCATCAAAATCAATGTTTGGAGGCACAACAAGGTTTCAAGATGCAAGTCCCAATTCTAGAGTCAATAGCATCAAAATCTGATTTTGGTGCACATCGTGCTCTTAGAACCTCATTTCAAAGCTTGTGCCTCAAAAGCCTTGGTTTTGAGGCACAAGAAGGTTTCAAGATGCAAGCCCCTATTCTAGAGCTAGTAGCATCAAAATTCAAGTTTGATGCACATTGTGCCCCTAGAACTCTATTTTAGAAATTGTGCATCAAAAGCCCCAATTTTGGAGCATCAAAATCAATTTTTGGAGTCACAATAAACTTTCAAGATGCAAGTCCGGATTATAGAGTCAATAGCATGAAAATCTGATTTTGGCGCACATCGTGCTCTTAAAACCTCATTTAAATCTTTTGCCTCAAAAGCCCCAGATTCAAAGCATTAGATTCAATGTTTTCAGGCACAACAAGGTTTCAAGATGCAAGCCCCGATTCTAGAGCTAGTAGCATCAAAATTTTATTTTGATTTTGATGCACATTGTGCTCTTAGAACCCAGTTTTAGAAATTGTGCCTCAAAATCCCCAGTTTTGGAACATCAAAATCAATGTTTGGAGGCACAACAATGTTTAAAGATGCAAGTTCTGATTCTGGAGCCGGTAGCGTTAAAATTTGATTTTGATGCACATCGTGTTCTTAGAACCTTGTTTTGGAGCTTATGCCTCAAAATCATCAGCTTCAAAGCATCAAAATTGGTGTTTGGAGGCACAACAAGCTTTTAGAGACGCAAGTCCCTATTCTGGAGCCTGTAGTGTCAAAATGTGATTCTGATGCACATCGTGCTCTTAGAAAGTTGTTTCGGAGCATGTGGCTCGAAAGCTCCAGTTGCAAAACACCCAAATCAATGTTTAAAGGCACAACAAGGTTTCAAGAAACAAGTCCCAATTCTCAAGCTCATAGCATCAAAACACGATTTTGACAAACATTGTGTTCTCTAGAACCTTATTTCAGAGGTTGTGACTCAAACGCCTCATTTTTGGAATATAAAAATTAGTGGTTGGAGTCACAACAATGTTTCAAGACACAAGTCCCAATTCCAGAGTGTAGTCAAAATGCAATTTTGATGTACATCATGCTCTTAGAACCTTATTTCGGAGATTGTGCCTTGAAAGCTCTGATTGTGCCCTTAGAACACTATTTTAGAAATTGTGCCTCCAAAGCCCCAGTTTTGGAGCATCAAAATTGATTTTTGGAGTCATTACAACGTTTCAAGATGCAAGTCCCGATTATAGAGTCAATAGCGTCAAAATCTGATTTTGGTGCACATCATGCTCTTAAAACCTCATTCTAAGCTTGTACCTCAAAAACCCAAATTCAGAGCACCAGAATCAATGTTTTGAGGCACAACAAATTTCAAGCTGCAAGCCTCGATTCTAGAGCCAATAGCATCAAATTTAATTTTGATGCATATTGAGCTCTTAGAACCTTGTTTTGGAGTTTATGCCTCAAAATCATTAGTTTCGAAGCATCAAAATTGGTGTTTGGAGGCACAACAAGCTTTCGAGATGCAAGTCGCTATTCTGGAGCCTGTAGTGTCAAAACGTGATTTTGATGCACATCGTGCTCTTAGAAACTTGTTCCGGAGCAAGTGGCTCGAAAGCACCAGTTTCAAAACACCCAAATCAATGTTTAAAGGCACAACAAGGTTTCAAGACACAAGTCCCAATTCTCAAGCTGATAGCATCCAAACACGATTTTGACAAACATGGTGTTCTTAGAACCTCATTTAGGAGGTTGTGTCTCAAAAGCCTCATTTTAGGAACATAAAAATTAGTGTTTGGAGTGACAACAAGGTTTCAAGACATAAGTCCCAATTCCAAAGTGGGTAGAGTCAAAATGCAATTTTGATGTACATCATGCTCTTAGAACATCAAAATTTGATTTTGATGCACATTGTGCTCTAAGAACCTTGTTTTGGAGCTTATGCCTCAAAATTGGTGTTTGGAGGCACAACAAGCTTTGGAGACGCAAGTCCCTATTCCAGAGCCTGTAGTGTCAAAAAATGATTTTCATGCACATCGTGCTCTTAGAAACTTGTTTCGAAGCATGTGGTTTGAAAGCACCAGTTTCAAAAAACCCAAATAAATGTTTAAAGGCACAACAAGGTTTCAAGACACATGTCCCAATTGTCAAGCTAATAGCATCATTTCGGAGCTTGTGCCTCGAAAGCACCAGTTTCAAAACACCCAAATCAGTTTTGGAGCACCAAAATCAGTGTTTTGAGGCACAACAAGGTTTCAAGATGAAAGCCCCGATTCTAGAGCCAGTAGCATCAAAATTCAATGTTGATGCATATTGTGGTCTTAGAACGCTATTTTAGAAATTGTGCCTCAAAAGCCCCAGTTTTGGAGCATCAAAATTGATGTCTGTAGGCACAACAAGGTTTGAAGATGCAAGTCCTGATTCTCGAGTCAGTAGCATCAAAATTTGATTTTGACGCACATCATGCTCTTAGAACCTTTTTTTAGACCTTATGCCTCAAAATCTTCGGTTTCAAAGCATCAAAATTGGTGTTTGGAGGCACAATAAGCTTTCAAGACGCAAGTCCCTATACCAGAGCTTGTAGTGTCAAAACGTTATTTTGAAGCAAATTGTGCTCTTAGAACCTCGGTTCGGAGCGTGTGGCTCGAAAGCTCCAGTTTCAAAACATCAAAATCAATGTTTAAAGGCACAATAAGGTTTCAAGACACAAGTCCCGACTCTCAAGTTGATAGCATCAAAACATGATTTTGACAAACATGGTGTTCTTAGAACCTCATTTCGGAGGTTGTGCCTCAAAAGCCTCATTTTTGGAGCATAAAAATTAGTGTTTGGAGGCACAACAGGTTTCAAGGCACAAGTCCCAATTCCAGAGTTGGTAGCGTCAAAACACAATTTTGATGTACATCATGCTCTTAGAACCTCATTTCATAGCTTGTGCCTTGAAAGCCCTGTTTTGGAACATCAAAATCAGTGTTTGGAGGCATAACAATGTTTCAAGATGCAAGTCCTGATTCTAGAGTCAATAGCATCAAAATCTTATTTTGGCATATATCATGCTCTTAGAACCTCATTTCAAAGCATGTGGCTCAAAACCTCTAGTTTCAAAACATCAAAATCAATGTTTAAAGGCACAGCAAGGTTTCAAGACACAGTCCTGATTTTCATGCTCATAGCATCAAAACATGATTTTGATGAAGATGGTGTTCTTAGAACCTCATTTTAGAGGTTGTGCCTCAAAAGCCTCATTTTGGAGTATAAAAATTAGTATTTGGAGGCACAACAAGGATTCAAGACATAAGTCCCAATTCCAGAGTCGGTAGTGTCAAAATGCAATTTTTATGTACATCGTGGTCTTAGAACCTCATTTTGGAGCTTGTGCTTTGAAATCCCTGATTTTGGAACATCAATATATGTTTGGAAGCACAATAAGGTTTCAAGATGCAAGTCCTTATTCTGGAGCCGATATCGTCAAAATTTAGTTTTGATGCACATCATGTTCTTAGAATGTTTTGGAGCTTATGCCTCAAAATCTTCGGTTTTGAAGCATCAAAATTGGTGTTTGGAGGCACAAGAAGCTTTCAAGGCGCAAGTCCCTATACCGGAGCTTGTAGTGTCAAAACGTTATTTTGAAGAAAATCGTGCACTTAAAACCTCATTTCGAAGCGTGTGGCTTGAAAGTTGTAGTTTCAAAACATCAAAATCAATGTTTAAAGGCACAATAAGGTTTAAAGACACAAGTCTTGACTCTCAAGTTGAATGTTTTGGAGCTTATGCCTCAGAATCTTCAGTTTTGAAGCATCAAAATTGGTGTTTGGAGGCACAAGAAGCTTTCAAGATGCAAGTCCCTATTCCGGAGCCTGTAGCGTAAAAACATAATTTTAATCTACATCATGATCTTAGAACCTCATTTCGCAGCTTGTGCCTTGAAATCAATGATTTTGGAACATCAAAATCAATGTTTGGAGACACAAGAACATAATTTTAAAGTACATCATGCTCTTAGAAACTCATTTTGGAGCATGTGGCTCGAAAGCACCAGTTTCGAAACACTCAAATCAATGTTTAAAGGTAGAACAAGGTTTCAAGACACTAGTCCCAATTCTCAAGCTGATTGCATCAAAACATGATTTTGACAAACATGGTGTTCTTAGAACCTCATTTCGGAGGTAGTGACTCAAAAGCCTCATTTTTGGAACATAAAAATTAGTGTCTGGACACACAACTAGGTTTCAAGACACAAGTCCCAATTCCAAAGTGGGTAGAGACAAAATACAATTTTGATGTACATCATGCTCTTAGAATCTCATTTTGGAGATTGTGCCTTGAAAGCCCCGATATTGGCACATCAAAATCAATGTTTTGAGGCACAACAAGGTTTTAAGAAACAAGTCCCTATTCTTGAGCCAGTAGAGTCAAAATGCAATTTTGATGTACATCATGCTCTTAGAACGTCAAAATTTGATTTTGATGCACATCGTGCTCTAAGAACCTTGTTTTAGAGCTTATGCCTCAAAATCATCGGTTTCAAAGCATCAAAATTGGTGTTTGGAGGCACAACAAGCTTTGGAGACGCAAGTCCCTATTCCAGAGCCTGTAGTGTCAAAAAATGATTTTCATGCACATCGTGCTCTTAGAAACTGTTTTCGAAGCATGTGGCTTGAAAGCACTAGTTTCATAAAACCCAAATCAATGTTTAAAGGCACAAGGTTTCAAGACATATGTCCCAATTCTCAAGTTGATAGCATCAAAACACGATTTTGATTTTGGCACACATCATGTTCTTAGAAATTCATTTCGGAGCTTGTGCCTCAAAAGCCCCAGTTTTGGAGCACCAAAATCAGTGTTTTAAGGCACAACAAGGTTTCAAGATGCAAGCCCCGATTCTAGAGCCAGTAGCATCAAAATTCAATGTTGATGCATATTGTGGTCTTAGAACGCTATTTTAGAAATTGTGCCTCAAAAGCCCCAGTTTTGGAGCATCAAAATTGATGTCTGTAGGCACAACAAGGTTTCAAGATGCAAGTCCTGATTTTGGAGTCAGTAGCATCAAAATTTGATTTTGACGCACATCGTGCTCTTAGAACCTTATTTTGGAGCTTATGCGTCAAAATCTTCAGTTTCAAAGCATCAAAATTGGTGTCTGGAGGCACAATAAGCTTTCAAGATGCAAGTCCCTATACCAGAGCTTGTAGTGTCAAAACGTTATTTTGAAGCAAATTGTGCTCTTAGAACCTCGATTCGGAGCGTGTGGCTCGAAAGCTCCAGTTTCAAAACATCAAAATCAATGTTTAAAGGCACAATAAGATTTCAAGACACAAGTTCCCATTCTCAAGTTGATAGCGTCAAAACATGATTTTGACAAACATGGTGTTCTTAGAACCTCACTTCGGAGGTTGTGCCTCAAAAGCCTCATTTTTGGAGCATAAAAATTAGTGTTTGGAGGCACAACAAGGTTTCAAGGCACAAGTCCCAATTTCAAAGTTGGTAGCGTTAAAACACAATTTTGATGTGCATCGTGCTCTTTGAACCTCATTTCAGAGCTTGTGCCTTGAAAGCCCTGTTTTGGAACATCAAAATCAATGCTTAGAGGCATAACAATGTTTCAAGATGCAAGTCCCAATTCTGGAGTTAATAGCATCAAAATCTGATTTTGGCATACATCATGCTCTTAGAACCTCATTTCAAAGCATGTGGCTCAAAACCTCCAGTTTCAAAACATCAAAATCAATGTTTAAAGGCACAGCAAGGTTTGAAGACACAAGTCCTGATTCTCATGCTCATAGCATCAAAACATGATTTTGACGAACATGGTGTTCTTAGAACCTCATTTCAGAGGTTGTGCCTCAAAAGCCTCATTTTGGAGTATAAAAATTAGTATTTGGAGGCACAACAAGGATTCAAGACATAAGTCCCAATTTTAGAGTCGGTAGTGTCAAAACGCAATTTTTATGTACATCGTGGTCTTAGAACCTCATTTTGGAGCTTGTGCTTTGAAATCCCTGATTTTGGAACATCAAAATGAATGTTTTGAGGCACAACAATGTTTCAAAAAGCAAGTCCCTATTCTGAATCCTATAGCACATGATTCTCTTAGAAGTTCATTTCGGAGCTTGTGCCTTGAAAAACTAAGTTTTGGAGCATCAAAATCAATGTTTGGAGAGGCACAAGGTTTCAAGAAGCAAATCCCGATTCTAGAGTCAATAGCGTCAAAATCTGATTTTTGAGCACATCTTGCTCTTAGAACCTTATTTCAAAGCTTGCACCTCGAAAGCCCCAGTTCAGAGCATCAAAATCATTGTTTTGAGGCACAACAAGACTTGAAGATGGAAGACCCAATTCTAGAGCCAATAGCATCAAAATTCAATTTTGATGCACATTATGCTCTTACAACCCTGTTTAATAAATTATGCCTCAAAAGCCCCAGTTTTGGAGCATCAAAATTGATGTTTGGAGGCACAACAAGTTTTCAAGATGCAAGTCCTGATTCTGGAGCCATTAGCTTCAAAATTTGATTTTGATGCACATTGTGCTCTAAGATTCTTAATTTGGAGCTTATGCCTGAAAATATTTAGTTTTGAAGCATCAAAACTAGTGTTAGGAGGCACAACAAGCTTTCAAGATGCAAGTCCCTATTCCGGAGCCTGTAGTGTGAAAACATGATTTTGATGCAAGTTCATTTCGGAGCTTGTGCCTCGAAAGACCTAGTTTTGGAGCATCAAAATCAATGTTTCAAGATGCAAGTCCCGATTCTAGAGACAATAGCGTCAAAATCTGATTTTGGCGCACATCGTGCTCAAATCAGTGTTTTGAGCCACAACAAGGTTTCAAGATGCAAGCCCCGATTCTAGAGCCAGTAGCATCAAAATTCAAATTTCATGCCCATTGTGATGTTAGAACCCTGTTTTAGAAATTGTGCTTCAAAAGCCCCAGTTTTGGAGCATCAAAATAGATGTTTGGAAGCACAATAAGGTTTCAAGATGCAAGTCCTCATTCTGGAGCCGATATAGTCAAAATTTAGTTTTGATGCACATCATGTTCTTAGAATGTTTTGGAGCTTATGCCTCAAAATCTTCGGTTTTGAAGCATCAAAATTGGTGTTTGGAGGCACAAGAAGCTTTCAAGGCGCAAGTCCCTATACCGGAGCTTGTAGTGTCAAAACGTTATTTTGAAGAAAATCGTGCACTTAAAACCTCATTTCGAAGCGTGTGGCTTGAAAGTTGTAGTTTCAAAACATCAAAATCAATGTTTAAAGGCACAATAAGGTTTAAAGACACAAGTCTTGACTCTCAAGTTGAATGTTTTGGAGCTTATGCCTCAGAATCTTCAGTTTTGAAGCATCAAAATTGGTGTTTGGAGGCACAAGAAGCTTTCAAGATGCAAGTCCCTATTCCGGAGCCTGTAGCGTAAAAACATAATTTTAATCTACATCATGATCTTAGAACCTCATTTCGCAGCTTGTGCCTTGAAATCAATGATTTTGGAACATCAAAATCAATGTTTGGAGACACAAGAACATAATTTTAAAGTACATCATGCTCTTAGAAACTCATTTTGGAGCATGTGGCTCGAAAGCACCAGTTTCGAAACACTCAAATCAATGTTTAAAGGTAGAACAAGGTTTCAAGACACTAGTCCCAATTCTCAAGCTGATTGCATCAAAACATGATTTTGACAAACATGGTGTTCTTAGAACCTCATTTCGGAGGTAGTGACTCAAAAGCCTCATTTTTGGAGCATCAAAATGGATTTTTGGAATCACAACAAAGTTTCAAGATGCAAGTCCCGATTATAGAATCTAAAGCGTCAAAATCTGATTTTGGCACACATCGTGCTCTTAAAATCTCATTTGAAGCTTTTGCCTCAAAAGCCCCAGATTCAGAGCATCAGAATCAATTTTTTGAGGCACAACAAGGTTTGAAGATGCAAGCTCTGATTCTAGAGCCAGTAGCATCAAAATTAAAATGCACATTATGCTCTTAGAACCCTGTTTCAGAAATTGTGCCTCAAAATCACCAATTTTGGAGCATCAAAATCAATGTTTACAGGCACAACAATGTTTCAAGATGCAAGTCCTGATTCTGGAGCCCAAAGAATCAAATTTGATTTTCATGCACATCGTGGTCTTAGAACCTTGTTTTGGAGCTTATGCCTCAAAATCATCAGTTTCGAAGCATCAAATTGGTGTTAGGAGGCACAACAAGCTATCGAGATGCAAGTCCCTATTCCGAAGCATGTAGTGTCAAAACGTGATTTTGATGCACATCGTGCCATTAGAAACTCGTTTCGAAGCATGTGGCTCGAAAGCTCCAGTTTCAAAACACCCAACTCAATGTTTAAAGGCATAATAAGGTTTCAAGACATAAGTCCCAATTCTCAAGCAGATAGCATCAAAACACGATTTTGACAAACATGGTGTTCTTAGAGCCTCATTTTTGGAACATAAAAATTAGTGTTTGGAGTCACAACAAGGTTTCAAGACACAAGTCCCAATTCCAGAGTGGTTAGAATCAAAATGCAATTTTGATGTACATCATGCTCTTAGAACCTCATTTCGAAGATTGTGCGTTGAAACCCCTGATTTTGGCACACCAAAATCAATGTTTTGAGGCAAAATAAGGTTTCAAGAAACAAGTCCCTATTCTGGAGCCAGTAGTGTCAAAATTTCATTTTGACGTATATCATTCTTTGAGAACCTCATTTCAGAGCCTGTGCCTCGAAAGACTCAGTTTTGGAGCATCAAAATCAATGTTTGGAGGCACAACAAGGTTTCAAGATGCAAATCCCGATTTCTAAGTCAATAGCATCAAAATCTGATTTTGGTGCACATGGTGCTCTTAGAACCTCATTTCAAAGCTAGTGCCTCAAAAGCCCTGGTTTTAGATCATCAAAATGAGTGTTATGAGGCACAACAAGGTTTCAAGATGCAAGCCCCTATTCTAGAGCCAGTCGTATCAAAATTCAAGTTTGATGCACATTGTGGCCTTAGAACCCTATTTTAGAAATTGTGCCTCAAAAGCTCCAGTTTTGGAGCATCAAAATGGATTTTCGGAATCACAACAAAGTTTCAAGATGCAAGTCCCGATTATAGAATCTAAAGCGTCAAAATCTGATTTTGGCACACATCATGCACTTAAAACCTCATTCGAAGCTTGTGCCTCAAAAGCCCCAGATTCACAGCATCAGAATCAATTTTTTGAGGCACAACAAGGTTTGTAGATGCAAGCCCTGATTATAGAGCCAGTAGCATCAAAATTAAAATGCACATTGTGCTCTTAAAACCCTGTTTCAGAAATTGTGCCTCAAAAGCACCAATTTTGGAGCATCAAAATCAATGTTTAGAGGCACAACAATGTTTCAAGATGCAAGTCCTGATTCTGGAGCCCAAAGCGTCAAATTTGATTTTCACACATATCGTGCTCTTAGAACCTTGTTTTGGAGCTTATGCCTCAAAATCATCGGTTTCGAAGCATCAAAATTGGTGTTTGGAGGCACAACAAGCTATCGAGATGCAAGTCCCTATTCCGAAGCATGTAGTGTCAAAACGTGATTTTGATGCACATCGTGCTCTTAGAAACTCATTTCGAAGCATGTGGCTCAAAAGCACCAGTTTCAAAACACCCAACTCAATGTTTAAAGGCACAATAAGGTTTCAAGACATAAGTCCCAATTCTCAAGCAGATAGCATCAAAACATGATTTTGACAAACATGGTGTTCTTAGAGCCTCATTTAGGAGGTTGTGACTCAAAAGCCTCATTTTTGGAACATAAAAATTAGTGTTTGGAGTCACAACAAGGTTTCAAGACACAAGTCCCAATTCCAGAGTGGTTAGAATCAAAAAGCAATTTTGATGTACATCATGCTCTTAGAACCTCATTTCGAAGATTGTGCGTTGAAACCCCTGATTTTGGCACACCAAAATCAATGTTTTGAGGCAAAACAAGGTTTCAAGAAACAAGTCCCTATTCCGGAGCCAGTAGTGTCAAAATTTCATTTTGACGTATATCATTCTTTGAGAACCTCATTTCAGAGCCTGTGCCTCAAAAGACTCAGTTTTGGAGCATCAAAATCAATGTTTGGAGGCACAACAAGGTTTCAAGATGCAAGTCCCAATTCTAGAGTCAATAGCATCAAAATCTGATTTTGGCGCACATTGTGCTCTTAGAACCTCATTTCGAAGCTTGTGCCTCAAAACCCCTGGTTTCGGATCATCAAAATGAGTGTTTTGAGGCACAACAAGGTTTCAAGATGCAAGCCCCTATTCTAGAGCCAGTACCATCAAAATTCAGGTTTGATGAACATTGTACCCTTAGAACCCTATTTTAGAAATTGTGCCTCAAAAGCACCAGTTTTGGAGCATCAATATTGATTTTTGGAGTCACAACAAAGTTTCAAGATGCATGTTCGGATTATAGAATCAAAAGGGTCAAAATCAGATTTTGGCACACATCGTGCTCTTAAAATCTCATTCGAAGCTTATGCTTCAAAAGCCCCAGATTCAAAGCATCAAAATCAATGTTTTGAGGCACAACAAGGTTTCAAGATGTAAGCTCTGATTCTAGAGCCAGTAGCATCAAAATTAAAATGCACATTGTGCTCTTAGAACCCTGGTTCAGAAATTGTGCCTCAAAAGCCCCAATTTTGGAGCATCAAAATCGATGTTTAGACGCACAACAAGGTTTCAAGATGCAAGTCCTGATTCTGGAGCCCAAAGCGTCAAATTTGATTTTGACGCACATCGTGCTCTTAGAACCTTGTTTCGGAGCTAATACCTCAAAATTATTAGTTTCAAAGCATCAAAATTGGTGTTTGGTGGCACAACAAGCTTTCGAGACGGAAGTCCCTATTCTGGAGCCTCTAGTGTCAAAACATGATTTTGATGCACATCGTGATCTTAGAAACTCATTTCGAAGCATGTGGCTTGAAATCACCAGTTTCAAAACACCCAAATCAATGTTTAAAGGCACAACAAGGTTTCAAGACACAAGTCCCTACTCTAGAGCCAGTAGCTTGTGCCTTGAAAGACTCAGTTTTGGAGCATCAAAATCAATGTTTGGAGGCACAACAAGGTTTCAATATGCAAGTCCTGATTCTAGAGTCAATAGCATCAAAATCTGATTTTGGTGCACATCATGCTCTTAGAACCTCATTTCGAAGCTTGTGCCTCAAAAACCCTGGTTTCGGATCATCAAAATTAGTGTTTTGAAGCACAACAAGGTTTCAAAATGCAAGCCCCTATTCTAGAGCCAGTAGCATCAAAATTCAAGTTTGATGCATATTGTGCCCTTAGAACCGTGTTTTAGAAATTGTTCCTCAAAAGCCCCAGTTTTGGAGCATCAAAATAGATTTTCGGAGTCACAACAAAGTTTCAAGATGCAAGTCCTGATTATAGAGTCAAAAGCATCAAAATCTGATTTTGGCGCACATTGTGCTCTTAAAAGCTCATTCGAAGTGTGTGCCTCAAAAGCCCCAGATTCAGAGCATCAGAATCAATGTTTTGAGGCACAACAAGGTAGCGTCAAAATTTTAGAGCCGGTAGCGTCAAAATTTTATCTTGACGCACATCGTGCTCTTAGAACCTTGTTTTGCAGCTTATGCCTCAAAATCATCGGTTTCGAAGCATTAAAATTGGTGTTTGGAGGCACAACAAGCTTTCAAGACACAATTCCCTATTCCGGAGCCTGTAGTGTCAAAACGTGATTTTGATGCACATCGTGCTCTTAGAAACACGTTTCAAAGCATGTGGCTTGAAAGCACCAGTTTCAGAACACTCGAATCAATGTTTAAAGGCACAACAAGGTTTCAAGAAACAAGTACCAATTCTCAAGCTGCTAGCATCAAAACATGATTTTGACAAACATGGTGTTCTTAGAACTTCATTTACAAGGTTGTGACTCAAAAGCCTCATTTTTGGAACATAAAAATTATTGT
>NW_026730015.1:0-26653 GCF_030272615.1 Cryptomeria japonica
TACACATCCTTTACTCCCACTATGGCTAAAAATTAGGTGATAGTGCGTCACTTGTGAGAAAGACCTCACTAAAGACATTATTTTCGCCCCATGTGATAAAATTGTGCCTGCAAGCGTTCAATTCCACTTCGAAACGAGGACCGTTTGGTGCAGTGAGGTCAACAATTTTGCACCTTCACCACATTAAACGACTCCCCCTCAATTTTCAACATGCTCGTGTTCTTCCACATTAATCTCCGGAGAAATAAAATCGGTCAAGCCCACCAACTCCGTTTAATACCTACAAAATCTCGTCTAATGTTCCCACTCGTACCGACAACAATCGTTCAAATTTGACTTGTTCGTTTCTCCATTTACACCCTCTAATCGTAGTCGCAACTGCCATTGACCGAAGAATTCAATCCTGTTTTCGCAAATCAAATCCACTACCCATGAAAGTAAGATTTTTCTCCCCCTCTCTATATATTGGATCGCTGCCCTTCTGCTTTCTGTCCACAACTTCAATTCCTTCTTCCAAGACAGGATTATAATCTGTTTTCCTTCTCCTTTCTTATTCTCCCTCTAATTCTGAGCCACTAAACACAGTTAACATCTTCTTCACAACTGCACTCTCTTCTTCCCACCTTCATCAAATTCTGTTTGGCGGCGATGTGGAGAAGTAGTTGTACGACCAACACATTAATAACGGTGTTGCTCCTCATGCCAATACTTTACAATATTCAAAGCGCAGATGCGCGTAGAATACTGTCAAAATCGAAGCCTAGCCCAGCAGTTGGTCACATGCAGGTCATGCGATCTCACCACAAAATCGATACAGTGAAGAACAAACTGCCTTCTGGGCCAAATCCAGGAGTGGGTAATGCATATATCAACGATGGTGGTGTGAAGAGTAGTTGGAGATCAGGAAGCCTATTGAAGACTAAACTTCCCTCTGGGCCAAGTACTGGGACAGGACACTAAGAAATAACAATGGTCAAGTAGCCATATCATACACACTTCATTCACCTACCAAACCTTTGATTTTTCTCAACCAATTTGCCTTTGGATTCGAATTGGCCCTCAAAAATATCAGCGCCACCTTCAAACCATGCTCTGATCCACAGAGATGATTTATGTATTATGAATTACGAGCAGCTGCAATGGAGGCAGAGATGAGATATTCTGTAAATTTGGAGGGTAGTCCTGACGTTGTAGATGCGGAGATCAGGTTACGGTTTGTGAAAATGAAAGTTTTATAGGGTGTTTGTATATGTGTGTTCACATAAATAAGGTGGTACATATCTAGATATTAGTTTTGATATCGTAATGAAAAAAAGCATTGTAGAAGCAATAATATTCCCTACATTGACCCCATAAATAATAGAAATGGATTATGGACTATGTCCTTTGATGGCACATGATCTAAAGATTGTTCAACTACTAGTGTCATTCGAACCTCACCTAGTGGAAAATTTTTGAAATTCTCTTTTAAGCTGTCTTACCGTTAGACTAATAATATCACTAAGTAAGAAAATATCATGTTATGGTTGAATATATCCCATTATTATTGAATGAGACTCAAGACTTACTACAATACAATATGGGACACTTTTCAGTCATTGGTAATAGTTAGATTTAATGGGATTGGTAAATAAAATAATATCATGGTTGAATTTTTTAGTAGATGTGACATACAAATTTGATGTACGTTAGTTTCCTTTGCAATGTCTTTATAGAATAGACATGGTCACAAGGCCTATTATGCTAGAATATATATGTGATTTATGTAGTTATTTGAATATTCATGTTTGTTTGAAAATTACATATTTGAAATTCACATTATATCACATAAATAGAAGGTATGAAATAAATGATAATTGAAAACATACTATTTCTAGAGGTATACTTTCTTTAAATGGAATGTTTAATAGTACAATATATCCTTGAAAAATAAAAGAAATTTCAAAAGGGTATGTTTATTGGTGGAAAATTTGGACATAAGGTTTCAATTGAGATAATAAAACCACTAACAGGCCAAATTTACCATTACATTGAAAAAGGGGTTGAAACCTCCAAATAAGGAAAGGGCTGAAATTCTAATTAGATTCATTAAATATTTGTTTTCCCCCTCTTTCTAGTTGAAATTGGATGATAATTATGAAATTAGGGTAAAGCAAGGAATGATTGAAGTTCGACATCGAGAATAGATTGCTATAGATATCCCACGGAGCCAAAAACTAAGCTTTGGGAGAAATAAGGTATTTAGAACCTATTCCCAGAAGTTCAATTTGATTTTTTAGGACTAGGTAGTACAGATTTGCCCTGGTCCTATGAATTTTACTTCATCAAAATTTGAACATATTCGTCACTATCTACTCTGTCGAAGTCCTAGAGTATAACTCCTAAGCCTGTTCTCTATACACAGAAAGAAAGGAAATAACCCATTGTGGATAGGGGTTTGCCTTGTCAGATCCCAATTTAGGAATTAACCTTGAATTGAATAATGTAAATACTGAAGTAAATGCTAAGGAGATATACCTTAGATATGTTATTGTTGGCGATGATGCAATACTCTTTAAATGTAATAACAAGTGTTGAGTGTAATGGCATGACAAACACATGAACATGAAAAACCTAATCACACACATGCTTGTATAAATATTGATGCAACTTTGCTACACAATGCTTGAAGGATGAAATTTAGCCTTGAATATCTACAAATTCTTAATGATGAATGCTTCATGGATGCACGAATGTTATATATGGATTCTTAGTGGATCCTTTGATCTAAAATGCATTTAGAGGACGTCTTTATATAGGGTTCCCTGGGCAATTTACCAATTAGGCTAACCACTAATAGTTAAGTGTAGCCAGAGAGACCAAAATCTATCAGGGAGGAGGAGTATCCACCCCATTTCAAATTGGGTACACGTTAAGTGGGACCAAGGCATTTTGGGGCACCCTAGTCCAGAATGCTCCACGCCCATTGACCTGAATTGTCAGGACTAGAATGCCCATCACTCTGGTCCTTCAAACTTCTCACCATCCAAGGGAAACCTATACGTCAAACCTTGATTTAGGAATTAGCCTTGAATGAAATAATGCAAATACTAAAATTAATCATGGAAGATATACCTCATATCTGTAATTGTTGATGATGTTTCTTTGCATCTTGAATGTAATCACATATGTTGTATGAAATGGAATGAACATGACAAAACCCTAAACACACTTGCATATGAATGATGTGATTTTTCTCCACAATGGTTGAATGAAGAATATGTATCCTTGAAGATCTCTAAAAATGCTTGATGAATTCTTCATGGATGTGAGAATGATTGATTTCTTAGAGATTATTAGTTAGGATGGATAGATGAAATTAGGTTGATCAAATGTCTTTATATAGGGATATCTAGGTCATTTACCAATTAGGATGACCTCCAACGATCATTCAGAGCCACAAAATTGAATTTCTAGCAGAGAGATAGGGCCCTTGCCCCATTTCAAAATAGGGCCCAACTAAGAGGGACCAAGGCGTGGATGCTCTAGTCTTAGAAACAGGGCGTGGATGCTCTGGTCTTAGAACTAGGGCATGGACGCTCTAGTCTTAGAACCAGGGCATGGGTTCCTTGATCCGAAGGGGCCTCAATTAAACCTCGAGGAGACAGACACCCCTCCAGGAAATCCAATAGTGGGTGTACATGGCATCAGAATTGAAGATTGAGCACAAAGTGGACCTAAATAGGTGATGAGGAGGGGCACCACTATGAGGTGTAAATTGGCCTAGTAACAATTTATAGTGCTATAGAAGGATAGACCCATGTGTGGCTTCTGTAAGAAAGACAGACATGATGAACACAACTGTTATAAGAAAGGAAATCCATGAGTTAAATCAATTACTCAATGAGCATAATATTTCCATTCCTTCTTTTAGTTCATCTTCTTCTTCTTTTGTCAAACATGAGGATGCTTCCCCTTCTTATAAGGAAAAGAGTCATGTCTTTATCACCACTCATGCACCTATGAATGTTGGATGGATTATTAAATTAGGAGCTTTACTTAACATTTCTTTATCAACTAATTCCATGATTCTAGGTTCTCTTAAAGAACCACTTTAAGGCAGACACTTGACTGAAAAACAATCAATTTGTTCAGGTTGCAGTGGAAGGTGATAGTGTTTTGGATAAAATTTTAGAAGCTAATGTTCATTGTAATCCTATTAGTATATCAGATTGCAAACCAAGTAAACACATTTCATTTCACTCTAGATTTAGTGTCCATTTGTCATTCCACTAGAGCTTGGTTTTTGCAGTTGGTAGAGTTGATCATCAATCCAAGGTGTTTACATTTGATCACTTCATTGATGATGATGATGATGATAATGATGGTCTATATGTTCCTTTTACTCCTTCATCTAGTGTGTGGAGTAATTCAATTCCTCTTAATGGGTTTGTGGATATTGTCATGATTCCCCCATCTCCTGATACATCAAAGTTAACATTTGACATGGATTCCATGACTTTGACATAGTAGGACTTCATTTTTTTTTTCAGATTTTGGTTTCCAAGAAGGTTTTATTTTGAAACAGGAATTTCTGACTTGGCTACTCATTCTTATATTTCATGTTTGGAGAACATGCTTGAGAAGGTATCACTTCTCTTTGCAAATTTTACTTTGGAGGATGTTCCCGAGTCTCCTTCATTCATAGTTTCTTCTTTGATTGGGGATCTTCCTAGTCTTGATGAAACACTTGACTCTTCTTTAGATCTTTCATTGGTGAGACTTATTCCTTCCATTTTATCATGGATATGGAGTTTCTTCTACATGCACCATTGGATTTTCTTCTTCCAAAGGGGATACATATTGTTTTTCATTACATACATTTCTTTTGGCTTTCGACATGCTTTAGTGGTTTTGAGGATACTTCATTATTGAGGGTCAATGTTGTTTCTATCTTTCCCTTTATTGGAGGGGCAATTGTATTGTATTCTCGTGATGGATGTGTTTCTTAGAAATTATTGATGTTGGCGCCTCAATACATCACTTATTTCCTCACTTGTACATGATTTACATTCTCTCTTTTTTGGAGAGGAGTTTTGTCCCACTAGGTTTCCTTCTTTCCTTTGTTTGTGAGAGATTAGTTGCATTTTAGTTGTACATGGGAAACTAACATGGCCTTGTTGGAAGAACCCATATATTGCATTCTCATGTTAGTATTGTATAATTTGCATCATAAATCTTCTCCATAAGTTACACTTAAGGGAGGTGTTGGAGTAAATATATTTTATATTTACATCTAATTAAGTTTACATAGGCAACTAATATTTAATGTTTACTTGTTCGGTAATCATTATTTAATATTTCCTAAATGCATTGATATTTTCATCATAGTAATTGTACCTACGCTCCATATCTTGTGCTCTCTTCTCTTACGTGCTTGCCTTTATAAGTAAGTCTATAGTACATTATTTATCATCTCAATAGCATCTATCTATTTGGTGAAAAGCCTTGTCTTATCTTCTTGTGGAAGTTGTATTACAAGTCAAGATCTTGCCTTGGGAGGACACTCCAACATTTAATATTAGGTCTATTTTTCTTTCAATAGAGAAATGAATTACAAAGTGATAAAAAGTGATAATTTTCAATAAAGTCACAATAGAACATTGTAATAACTAGTAAGAGATATTATGGGTTGTATGGAAATAATGGCTCAATCAAGGCATAGAAGTATTCTCTTGGTGATATGTTGGATGGCTTATAGGAAAATTCCATGTAAGACCCTAGTAGAGTTGACTTAGTTATGCATCAAAGAGGGTAAAACCGACGATAAATAAGGGTATAATCCTCAAGTCATTTAAGAGCATATCCAAAACTATGAGTAATAAGACAACATAACAAACAATGGCATTACCCCATGAACTTCCATTAGAATGAATTTCTATAACCATTTGAAAGCACCCTTTTAATGCTTACCCAACCCTAAAATGACTGGTGTAAAATGTAAGACTATTTAAACTAAATTGTCATGAAAAAACCATTGAAAAAAAGAAACTACAATAAGCGCTTAATAGATTTAGACTTTTCTTGTGTCAACATATATATACATAAGATTGATAAAAATCAGAAAATTAAATAATAAAGACCATGCAAACTAAGCCTAACCAAAACCCCTCCTAAATAAATTTTGACTACCGAAAATATTGAACTTGAAACTTGCATAGCGATGGACAGCCCTCTAAGCTAAATCTAAACTATTAAATAATCAAACTAAGCTAAATCTAAACTATTAAATAATCAATCTATTTTTTTGAAAAACAGAATTGCTTCAAGTGTGAACGATAAAACCTGGGCACATCGTAATCTTTGACGTTATTCTCATGAATTAAAATGGCCGCAGAAATTGAAATGGTCAACAAGCGAAGCAACTCGTTTTTATAGTCCACGTGGCAAAACATGTGAATTTGAAAGCATCACTCTTACAAACAAGAATTGGCCCTAATTTGACCTGTTCTTTAACGCGCTTACAGTCTACAACATCTCATTGTAATCGTAATTGCATACGCACGCAAAACAAATGAGTCGACATATTTTTCCCTTCTATATATATCGCATTGCTGCCCTTTTTCTTCATCCACACAACTTCATTCGCCCATATTAGAATTCATTTCCCATCTCCTCTTTTTGCATAATATTTTCTCTGTAATTTAGAGCCAATAAAAACATCCAACATTCTTTTTCCGAGGTTATATCATATTCTATTTGGGAGGCGATCTCTTACAATGGCAATGTGGAGATGAAATTGTATGGCGAACAAATTGATGATGCTCTTCCTTCTGACGACAATACTTTACAATATTCAAAGTGCAGATGCACGTAGAATGCTGAGACACAAGCATTCAGCTAAAGCCGTTCATTCCAAAGAAGAACATCCTCAAATTAAGAAAAGTGTTGATGAATCGGGGTTAGAACTGAACATACAGCTGGACCAACGCCGAACTGAACAATATTCAAAGTGCAGATCCAAGCATAGCCAAGCAGCTGGTCACATGCAACTCACACGACCTCACCAGAAAAGCAATACATTGAAGAACAAACTGCCTTCTGGGCCAAGTCCAGGGGTTGGTCATGCATATATAAACGATGGTGGTGTTAAGAATAGTTGGAGATCAGAAAACACATTGAAGACTAAACTACCGTCTGGTCCAAGTCCTGGTATAGGACACTAAGAAATAATACTGGAGAAGTAACCTCCTCCTTATCTCAAGAGTAGCTCAAACGGCTAAAATATTTGATTTCTCTAAACCAAATTTGCCTTTGGGTTGAGCATTGGGTAAAGTAACCTTTGAGCATATTTGTTCATTATGCAGGGCCTTCTGCCTAACTAAACAGCTAAAATGTAACCAGCATTTAAATTCTTCCTTAACTGACACAGAGAATTTGTATGCAATATGGCTTCGGAGCAGCTGCAATGTGTGCAGACCATGGGGCACAAGATATACTGTAGATTGGAATAACATTCATCCAAGCCCTTGTAAGAAAGATATACGTCGAGGTTTGACAAGATTAATTAAAATAATAATAATAACTCTCGGTTCGAGCATATATTAAGAAAATTAATTGAAACTTCTCGTGTCTTTCCAAGATTATCCTTTCTGATTTTCTCTTCAATAGTGTTTTCCCTTTAATTCTCTTTATAGATAAAAGGTGTTATGTTTTTATTTTTTCCATATCATTGTCTAGATGAAAGGATTCAATTGTTGAACATGTTTCAATGGTTATGACATTTGATGATTCAATGTCTAATACTTATTATAATATAGCACCAATAGTTGTGACTCTAAAGTTATTACTGCTGAAAATGAGTATCCATAAATGAATAAAATGTGTTCCTTAGATCTAAGAAGTGACAAATCATGTGATGCCACATGTGTGCACCAATAAAACATGACTTAGCACACAACTACCACTCTAACTTGAAGGTATGACTTTTATAAAGATTGTATATTAAAATAAGCTTAACTCAATTTTAAACTGTGTAATCATAAATCTTTCTCTGTACCACGTAATCTACATTATGTTGTAGACTTTCTATTAGTAGTGAGGGAAAACAAATGTTGCAATGTTGGATTATTCTATAGAGTGCAAGTTGAAACCAGGAAAGGAATTTATTGATCTTGGTTATTTTATTTTGGTAAAAATGATCTTAAAGGATAAGGATTTGGGTTTGTTCCATTCAAAGAGATAGACATGTGTGGCCTCCATCCCACCATACTAGGGATTAGTATCATGTGGTGTAAGAAAACATATCCATCCTTAGTGCTCTTAAGGATCCTTCAACATCTATCCGCTTTGATTAAAATAATTGGATCAGATTTTGGAGCATGTAGAATTAATCAATGACTTTTCTAGATATTTAGGTTATGAATATCAAATTAATAAGAGAAGGGGCTGAAAAGGGGGAAAATAGACCTTGAGGCTCTGTTATGCAAAAATAAAAGACAATGAGGATTGTGGAAATTTAAGGCTAGTGGGTTGATTGGTTTTGAACATGTGTATAGGAATAATTATAAAAAATCAAGAAAAATGAGATTATCTCCTATGAACTAGCCTAATCCTTCAATTTGATCATGATTAGATATAAGATAGTAGGGAAGAAAAGGCACAACCTTTGGTGTTTTGGTTATTCCCCATAAACCATTAGGTTGTTACATTTTGCAATAAAGCTATACATTCAACTCCATGCTAGGACTCATCACTCTAATCGTTATGTAAACTTTGAAACTTTTAAAAACTAATATTTTTAATACATAATATTTAACAGGTAGATGCTGAAAGATTAAGAGAGGAACTAGGAAGCTACTACCACCCAAATGCAAGGAACTTTGAGAGGACTTACATCTCCTAAATTTGTAGAATGGTTTTGTATGGATGTATAATACAGATAACTTGGTGCCCTCCTTTAAATGGCTCAAAATGCAAAATGAAAAATATTCTTCGTAGATTGAAATAGAAAACTCAAGTAGAAAGAGCTAAGAAAACACCAATTCATAGATATCCCAAATTTGTTTATAGACAAGATACACCAAAGTTGGACGAGATAATATGCTCAATATCTTTGCCCACTCCATCAAAGAAAATAAAGGAAACTCCTCTAATCAAGAAGAACTCAAGGATGTTTGGATTACAAGCACATCATCTTGCACAACAATTATTTGAATAGGAATTCTATTGAAAAATATGCTTCAAAAATTATTTGATTGTTACACAAAAAATTTATTTTCTTTATCATTATATCACATAAATTTGTAAATAGATTCTATTGATTTCCTGATTCAAAGACACTTAGATATCTCTATATATAAATGTTACGATTAACATTCAGAACAATATTATATACTTATATACAAAACATTAAAAAGACAACATTTATTTATATTTATTTTTCATTTAATTAAAAAAATTCTCTCATGATCATGATATCATATGCGTCTTCTCCCCCTTATTTGTCACTAAACCGCCTATTATAATTGTACAACAATTTTGACAATCTATTTTCTCTTTTAAACTCCAATTGACAATAATTTAGTTAAATACCCAATCAACTGTAAAAATTTCACATGACAGATGAAAGGTCGTCAAATTCCATTAGAGGTAAGAGATTTAATGCAGTGAGCTCCACGGCATCGCAATCGTTTTTCTTCACGACTTTGTGCTTGTGAAATACAAAGGCCGAATGGTCAACATGCGGAGTAACTCATTTTCGCTACGTGGCAACACTTGCCCAAATTTCACTTTTTCAGTAAGGCGATTACAGTTAAAACCATCTCATTGTTATCGTAATTGCATACGAACGCAAAACAAGCTAGTTAGCGTTTCTTTTTCCTCATAAATATCTAGTAGATAAGAATAAATATCTGGGCATTGAATGTCAAAATAATAGTTTGACAAATGGGTGAATCGATTGTGGTTATTCTGGCTTCAAAACAGATCTTTCATACAGCGTGACAGCGACGTGTTAGTCAATCGCAATCGTTTATTGCAAAATCGACGGTGTAAAACGCGCTACTAACATGCGTGTTAGTCAATCCGTACTGTCGTTTTGGAACCAGAATAGAGATGGCTGGAAGAACCAGAATAGAGACGGTCGGATGAAACTGGGGAAGGAAATATTGAAAGGCTCTAATGAAAGAGTATAAGAATTCAAAGGTTGGGACTAGCTTGATTTTGAAATTTTGTATAAGAATAAATATTAAAATTAAGGAAAAAAGAAATTATCTTATGACTTAATCTAATTTGATAATTTGGTAATTTGGATGTTCCTCATGAACTAATAGACTAGTTGACTAGTTGTTACATACAACATTCAAAGATCTCTATTCTAAATGTTATGTAAAATTTTGAAATTTCAAAAACTAATCTTGTTTAAGACATGATGCATAATGGGTAAGAGATGAAAGAACAAGAGAGAAACTACTAAGCTAGTAGCACCCAAATGAAAGGAACTTCAAGAGGACTTATTTCTTCTGGATTTATAGAATATTGTTGTATGGATGTCTAATATAGATACTTAGTGCCTTCCTTATGTGACTCAAAATGCAAAGTGAAAAACATTCTTAGTAGATTGAATATGGTAGAAAATTCAAGTAAAAGAAGATAAGATATGTCCATTTGGTTGTCAATAATATGTGTCATTTAAACAAGGTAATATATGTTAAATATCTAAGTCCATTACATCAAATATAATAAAAAGACTTATGTATTAAGAAGAATTCAAGAAGAAGAGGTTACTGATGAGGAATCATAAAAAATAAGCAAGATATAAATTTATAATAATAAATACATAAATAAAACATGAATCTATATAGTCCAAAATACCTAAATTTAAACATACTATTTTATTAGTGTCTCTCCTATCTTTTAGAATTATATAATTTTCAATGGAGAAACTTTTGTAAAAAATATAATCTATAATAGATTGAAACAAGACTAAATTCAACATTGTTGATAGTTTAAATTTCATCATTTTTAACCAACATTATTGACAACAAATTATAATTGTGATTGATTACAAAGTGAGAAGACTTAACCTCAATATTTTGTTATAATCTATAATAGATTGAGACAAGACGGAATTCAACATTATTGATAGTTTACATTTCTTCATGTTTAACCAGCATTATTGACAACAAATTACAATTTTGATTGATTAGATAGTGAGAAGACTTAACCTCAATATTTTATTATAGACTATGTCCTAATAAAATAGTACAATGGTTATGAGTAAAAGTAAAGTAAAGTGTCTTTTATAGTCCACAATGTCAGCCATCTGTGTATGGGTCTACAGATGGGTTAGAGCCCTATGGGACTACCTTGTACTCCTTGTGGGAGGTACCTAACTGCACTACAAACAAGGTGTACATAACTTACCCCCTTGTGGGATTTGAACTTGTGACCTCTCTTTCAAGAGCTTCTCTAACACTAGATCAACTGAATGAAATAAGAAAAATATAACTTGCAATTAAGACATTACGCTCATGAAAAAAACACTCTGCATGGACTGAAACGGTCAACAGGCGCAATAACTCATTTTCATTGTCTGACAACGTGGTAGAGTTTGTCAATTTGAATTGACCAGAAAAAGTCATGGACTGAAATGGTAAAATGCCGAAGCTTGCGCATCACTCTTACAGACAGACACACAAACATTTGGTCAAAATTGACTTGTTCATTAACGCGGTTACACTTTACACCATCTCATTGTAATCGTAAGTGCATATGCAAGCAAACAAATGAGTCAACAGATTTTTCCCCTCTAGCCTATATATATTGGATTGCTGCCCTACTTCATTTGCCCAGATTACTATTTATTTCTCATCTCCTCTCCTTTGCATATTATTTTCGCTCTAATTTAGAGGACATTCACTATTCTTTTTCTCAAAGATAAAATTCTGTTTTGGTGGCGATCTCTTACAATGGCAACGTGGAGAAGAAATTGCATGGCGAACATATTGATGATGCTCTTCCTTCTGACCACAATACTTTACAATATTCAAAGTGCAGATGCGCGTAGAATGCTCAGACACAAGCATTCAGCTAAGGCCGTTCATTCCAAAGAAGAACATCCTCAAATTAAGAAAAGTGTTGATGAATCGGGGTTAGAACTGAACATACAGCTGGACCAGCGCCTGTCAGGATCGAATCGTAGCCCAGCAGTTGGTCACATGCAGCTCATGCGATCTCACACGAAAATGAATACATTGAAGAACAAACTGCCTTCTGGACCAAGTCCAGGAGTGGGTAATGCATATATTAATGATGGTGGTGTTAAGAGTGGTGGGAGTTCAGGAAGCATATTGAAGACTAAACTGCCCTCTGGTCCAAGTCCTGGTACAGGAAATTAAGGAATAACAGTGGTGAAAAAACATCAAAATTGTAATACAAGCCTCCTATGCCTCTGAAGAGTAGCTCAAACAGCCAAAATATTCGAGTAGGCTAGAAATCTTTTTGGTGGCCTCTTCCAAGAGCTAATTTGAGTAAAGTAAATATTTACTCAATAGGCAGGGCCTCTGCCTATCTAACCAGTATTTAAAAACTTAGACACACAGAATTTGTATGCAGAGCATGAGCATAAGATATAGTGTAAATTAGGATAGTTCATCCAAGCCCTTGTAAGAAAGAGATACAGCCCACATATAAAGAAATGTAGCAATGATAATAAACCTCAATTCGAGGGAATATTAACAAAGTTAATCCAAAACTTCCGTTTTCTTTCCAAGTTTATCCTTGCCAATTTTGTCTTCAATCATTCTTTTCCAAGTTTATTTGTGGCTATTTTCTCTTAAAGATAAAAAAAAATATATGTATTATTTCTTAATATTTGTTAACGCTTTGGGATCGGCTACAACGTTTGGTGCTGAAATATGTGCTGTAGACACATTTTCTGGCCCAGAAGTGTCGGAAACTTTTCGCCCAGAAGGGCGATTCATTTTAAGGGGATTCGATAGTGTAGGAACAGAGGAAAAATAGAGGATTTTTTCTTGAAGGGTTTATATTTAGTTTAGCCAGGGAGAGGAAGAGAGAGTTCCAAATTATTAAATGGGTTATGAGCGCATATAATATCAATCTTCATTTACTTATCAATAAATTTGAAAACATATTTGATTTACTAATTAATTATCTTTCTCACATTTGTTATTGTGAGAGTAAATGTTATTTGGTGAATAAGACGATATTCTAAATCTATTGTAACTATTTGTAATTAATTATTTGGTATTTACAGATGAATTTGTGTAACTCATTGGTAAATAATAAAATATGTACGACTTCAAGTATTATATTTTGTTTCATTTGAATGCTTTGATTAACTAGTATTTGTTACTATTTCTTGCATTTATCTTCCTATTAGTTGTGACTTTATAACCTTTAAATCAGCACCAATCTAGCTAGCATTTTTTAAATCAAGTAAAAATATATCAAAGGCAAACCATTAGAACCATTATTTCGAGATATTATCACATTAGTGGAGCCCATGAATCTACAACAAAAATAGGGTTTACATTTATCTAAATTATTGTTTTTAATTTAACTCATGGTCCATGTGGATTGCCTACACCTTGCACTCATATTAGTATTGTTACAATCAACTATATAGAGGTGTCAAAGATAGCTAATTACTCTCAACTTAGTGACAATATTTGGAGTCAAATCTATAAATTGGGTTTAATACCTATTGCCAATTTTTGTTATCTATTTTGTTCACTAAACCTCTAGGAACACTCTCTTAAATCTAGGTTGAGTTCAAAGACTAGGAGAGGAAATCCACTCTCAAAGAATTTTTGCAAAGATAAACAAAAATTGGGAAAACAAGCGGAAGGTCTCCATTATCGTCATCAAGCATTCAAGTGTTCAATTCTTCAAAGATCCATCAAGTCTTCTTCTTCATGTGTCTTCTTCATTCATCCATTGGAGCAACATTACAACATTCATTTACAAGCATGTTTGTGCATTAGGGTTTTGTCATGTTACATGTCATTTCATGCAACACCTGTGATTACATTCAAGAAGCAAAGCAACCATCCTCAGCAAATTGCAAATCTACGAGGTATACATTTCCATTATTTAGATTTAAGCATTTGCAATTACTTTCTTTCTTGGTTGATTCCTCAACTGGGGTTTGACTAAGAAAAACCCCTATCCACAACTCTTCTTCTCTTCTTTTCTATGTGTAGGTTGTAGGTGCGCAACTGTAATTGCAGATTTAGGCTTCATTTGTAAAGACGGAAAACCCTTTTCTACTCGAGGATTTTTCGAAGGATGGTGTGCAACTTGCACACGCTTTTGATGATTTTTCTCCAAATGTGTAGGGCAAGTTTGTATCAATCTAAATACCTCATATCCAAAGTTACAACGCAATCCTGAATCAGCAGCTCCTTATTTTACCCATTTTGTCTTCATTTTCTGCATAGTCAACAAGTCAACTTTTCTACTTGCAAAAGGGTAAGTTACATTTCACCCTTGAAATTCACTTAGTATTCAGATCCTTATTCACTCTAGGGTTTGGATCTAGTGAATTCAACCCCTCTTTTGAATGTAAAGTATCTCTCAAGTGAAAATCATCCTAGTGATTTCCTTTCTCTCTCCTAGGTGGGGAATCACTAGGGTTCAATTTTCCACTTTACAATGGTAATTAGAAAAGTGTTGGCTAAAGCAAAAAAAAAAACATGGCTTCCAAATTTCTAGTTAAATCTATCTCTCGAATCTCAAGATGAATCATTAGATTAAAAACAAAATATTTCAGCCACCAACCATAAGTTCCAACATAATCCACTAAACAACTTAGGTGTTTCATTTTTACTTCAGTATCTATATTCAACAATGCATTTTTGTAGGACATAACATGCATCATAGGTCAGTTGAAAATCTTGCACTTCTTGTTATTTTATATCCATAGATGCTCCAACATTTTTAATGTAAGATGCCATAACTTACAATCCAAGAATTTGATTAAGCCTACTTATTTAAAATTAAATATTTTAAAAAGATTCATGTCACTGTAACTAACTGTTATGATTAAGACTCATTTCGACTTTTTTTCTAAAGCCCCTAAAAAATTGCATTCTTATTATCAATTGCCAAAAATATTGCTCTTCTTTTACATATTAACATTAGATTGCAATATTAAAAACCTTTCCTAACACTTCTATTGAGTTACTCATGTGAAGTTCTATGTCCCTAACTAGAGGGACAATATCGTGGAGGAAGATGAGGTCATGGACCAAAAGAAAAAGGTAACCAATGTTTATATAGTCATATTGTAAAGATCAATCCCCTTATTCTTAGTTTCTATCACTAATTATTTTCAAATGGTTGATGTATTTTATTGATTGCATGGTGTTGTATAAGACAAAATTTATTATGTTTATGTGATATATTATGAATGATATATAATTAGGTTATAGAGGAATGAATGATTTTTAGAAATGTTGTATGTTTCAAGAAGATTAATTCAAAATTTAAATCATGTGTCTAATCATAAATCCTACTTCTTGTCACATAATCTACACTATGTTGTAGAAATTTTGTTAGAAGTGAGGGATAACAAATATTGTAATGTTGAATTATTCTATAGTAGTAGTTGAAATCATGAAAAGAATTTATTGATTAGTTAATTTATTTTGGTTAAAAAATCTTTAAGGATGAGGATTTGGGTTTAATTCATTCAAAGAGATAGATGTGTAGTCTTCATCCCATCATATTAAGGTCTAGTATGTTGCGGTGTTAAAAAAATACATTTATCCTTGGTTCTTTTAATGATTCATCAACATCTATCTACTTTGATAAAAATTATAAGATCAAAGTTTGGAAAATGTGGATTCAATGAATGAATTTTATAAATATTCCGGTAGTGAATGTAAAATTAATAAGAGAAGTGGGTGAAAATGGGAGAAAATAAACCTTGAGCTCTATTATGCAAAAACAAAAGGCAACAAGTATTGAAGGAATTTAAGGCTTGTGGGCTAATTGATTTTGAACATGTGCATAAGAATAAATATAAAAAAACAAGGAAAATGAGATTATCTCCTATTACCCAACCTAATCCTTAAATGTCATCATGGGTAGATATAAGATAATAGAAAGAATATAGACATAACCTTTTGTGTTTTGGTTATTACTCAAAAACCAATAGCTTGTTATATGTGGCATTAAAGCTATACATTCAATTCCATACTAGAACTCATTAATCTAAATGTTATCTAAATTTTGAGAATTTAAATAACTAATAATTTTAATACATGATATCCAATGGATAAATAATGAAAGATTAATAAAAGAGCTAGGATGCTACTATCATCCAAATCCTAATAACTTCAAGAGAACTTAAATCTCTTAAAGTCGTAGAATTGTATTGTATTATGAATGTCTAATATATATATAACTTGGTACCTCTTTTAAATGACTCAAAATGTGAAGTGAAAAATATTCTTATTAAATAGAAAACTCAAGTGAAAAAAAGCAAAGAAACCTAGAGATTTCTAATTAAATTGACAATAGATGAGAGGTAAGAGATTTAATGTAGTGACTCAGTGAGCTCCACAACTTCTGACTTTGTGCTCATGAAAGACAAAGGCCGCATGAATTGGAATGGTCAACAATGTTTTCCCCTCTATATATCTCCGACACGAAGAAGAAATATTTGGGTAATGAATGTCAAATTAATTAAAACAAGTGGGTGAACAAGCGGAAAGAAATATTCAGAGGTTCTTTTTTTTTTAAATTGAAACAAAGTAAGAATTGGAGAATATTTCAAAGGTTGTGGATTGGTTAATTTTGAAATTTTGTGAAGTATAAATATAAATAATTAAGAAAAATTAGATTGTATCTTATCACTGAATTTAATTCTTAAATGTTACAATGATTATATATAATATAATGGAAGAAGTATATAGACGTAACTTTTGGTATTTTGGAAATTCTTAATGAATTAATAGATTAGGTTGTTAGAAGAAACATTTAAAGATCTTACTATTCTCAATGTTATTTAAAAAATTTAAAACTTTTAGAAACTATTGGTATTTAAGGCATGATGCATAATGTGTAATGGCTAAATGAGCGAGAGAGGAATTACAAAACTAGTACCATCCAAATCAAAGGAAGTTCAAGAGGACTTACTTCTCCTAGACTAATAGAATGATGTTGTATGGATGTCTAATATAGATAACTTAGTGCCTTCCTTTAAATCACTTAGATTATAAAGTGAAATTCTTAGTAGATAGAATTTGGTAGAAGAATCAAGTAAAAGAAGATAAGATATTGTCATTTGGTTGTCAACAATATGCGTCAAATTTGAACAAGGTAACATATGTTGAATATCTATGTCCATTGCATCAAAGAGAATTAAAAAACTTGTGTATCAAGAAGAACTCTAGAAGAAGAGGATGCTGATGAGGAAACATAAAGATAAGCAAGATATAAATTTATAATAATAAATACATAAATAAAACATGAATCTTTATAATCCAAAATACCTAGGTTTAAACATAATATTTTATTAATGCCTCTCCTATGTTTTATAATTATATGAAAATTAATAAAGAAACTTTTGTAAAAAATATCATCTATAATATATTGAAACAAGACGAAGTTCAACATTTCATCATGTTTAACCAACATTATTCACAACAAATTATAATTGTGATTGATTAACAAGTGAGAATAAGGAAAAGATAACTTGCAAGTAATTGACATTACGCTCATGAAACAAAAAGTCCGCGTGGATTGAAATGGTCAACAGACGCAACAACTCATTTTCACTGTCTGACAACGTGGCAGAGTTTCTCAATTTGAATTTACCAGAAAAAGTCATGGACTGAAATGGTAAAATGCCGAAGCTTGCGCATCACTCTTACAGACAGACAGAGAAATATCTGGTCAAAATTGACTTGTTCATTAACGCGGTTACACTCTACACCATATTATTGTAATCGTAATTCCATACGCAAGCAAACAAATGAGTCAACAGATTTTTCCCCTCAATATATATCGGACTGCTGCCCTTTTCCTTTGTCTACACAACTTCATTTGCCCAGATTACAATTTATTTATCATCTCCTCTCCTTTGCATATTATTTTCCCTGTAATTTAGAGGACATTCATCATTCTTTTTCTCAGATATCAAATTCTATTTTGGTGGTAATCTCTTACAATGGCAACGTGGAGAAGAAATTGCATGGCGAACACATTGATGATGCTCTTCCTTCTCACAACAATACTTTACAATACTCAAACTGCAGATGCGCGTAGAACACTCAGACAGAAATATTCAGCTAAAATCGTTCATGCCAAAGAAGAACTGCCTGAAATTAAGACAGTACGTGTGGATGAATCAGGATTAGAGCTGAACCAGCGCCTGTCAACATCGAATCATAGCCCAGCAGTTGGTCACATGCAGCTCACGCACCCTCACCACAAAATGGATACATTGAAGAACAAACTGCCTTCTGGGGCAAGCCCAGGAGTGGGTAATGCATATATCAACGATGGTGGTGTTAAGAGATCAGGAAGCATATTGAAGAATAAACTACCCTCTGGTCCAAGTCCTGGGATAGGACACTGAAATAAGACTATATTGTAATATTGTAATATAAGCCTCATTCGCCTCTCAAGAGTAGCTGAAACGGCCAAAATATTTGATTGGTCTCGATCATTTGCTTTTGGGTTCGACTAGGCTAGAAATCCAAGAGCATTGAGCAGCGTATATATTTGCTCAATACGTAGGACCCTCTGCCTATACCACTATTTAAAAACTGAGAAACAGAATTTGTATGGAGAGCATGAGACAATAGTCACCCAAGCTCTCGTAAGAAAGAAATACAGGCCAAATGTAAAGAAATGTAACAATTATGTTAACCCCTCAATTCTAGGGAATATTAACAAATATCAACCCCAAGCTTCACTTGCCTTTCCAAGCATGTATATCCTATACATTTTTATTTGAGCTATTGAGTGGAAGAGATACTTCTAGATTAAAAAAAAAGTTTTATTTGTCATTGGTGTATGAATAAATTTATTAAATATATTTCTATCTTGTATTTGGTATTATGAGAGTAAATGTTATTTGGTGAATGAGACATTTAAAATTGACTGTAATTATTTGTGATGTCATTTGACATTTACACATGAATTTGCGTAATTCATTGATGGATAATATAGTATGTGAGATTTGTAATATTGTATTTTGATGGTTAGATCAGTTAATATTGGTTATTATCTCTTGCATTTATCACCCTATTAGTTGTGACTCTATAGCATTTGGATTAGCACCAATCTAGCTTGCAATTTTTTAATTAAATAAAATAAAATCAAAGGCAAACCAATAGAAAACCATTATTTCCAGATATTATAACATTAGTGCAGCCCATGGTTCTACAACAAAAAGAGGGTTCACACTTATCTAAATTATTGTTATTAATCTACCTTATAGTCCATGTGGATTGCCCCAACCTTGCACTCATATCAGTGTTGTTGTAAACAATTGTATAAAGGTGTCAAGATAGCTAGTTATTCTCAACTGAATCACAATATTTGGAGTCAAATCTATAAACTATATTTAATATTCTCACCATTTTTTGTTATATATTTTGTTTATCAAACCTCTAGGAATGCTCTCCAAATTCTAAGCCAAGTTCAAAGAGTAGGAGAGAAAAACCATTCTCAAAGAGTTGACTTTCAACACTCCATGGTTTGTTAAAGACCAAGTTTTACTTTCACAATCACAACCTTGGCCATGAAATAAATGGAAAAATATAAGAAGTGAAGTTGTGGTTTTAGGACCCAACATGATGAAATTCAAATTCTTTGTAATTTTGATCTATGGCTTGTCTCAATGTATTATAGATTACACTGCTTTACTGGAGCTTCTACATTAATAATAGTCATAATGGCAGCAACTAATGCCTCCCAGTAAGTCTTCTTATCCTTAAAAATCCTATTGTTTCTTTCTTTCCACATGCACCATCCAGAATGAAACAAGGCTTGCCACCAAAGTTCTATGATAAGTGGATGATTTGAAGGGGGAGACCAGCTAGAAACATGATCCTTTAAATCTCCATTCCAAATTCAATTTATAAGAAATGGGTGGGAAATTAGGATTAAGGATCATTTTCACTTTTTTCTAGGGTCAAAATCACCTTCTAAAGCCCCTAAAAAATTGCACTCTTATTTTATATAGCCCAATGGCAGCAAGTAACACCTCCCAAACCCATCTATCGTATTATAGCTATATCATTATGACTAATGTTTGGGATAATTTGAGATATAATCCCAAACTCATTTATGAAAATTTAAATCTTGATAATTGATGTAATCAAGAAACATACCATCACTCTTACCAATTTAACTACAACCCTTCGATTATTAATTTTCCTCTATTAAAATGTACTAAATATTTTTTTTTAAAGAAAACACCTAATAGTTAACTGTACAAATTCGGGTGACATGTGAAAAAGACCTCACTAACAGACATTAGTTTCGCCCCATGTGATAAAATTATGCCAGCGAGCATTCAATTCCACTTGTAATACTCCCACTCTTATCGACAAAAATCTGTCATATTTCACTTGTTTGTTTCTGCATTTACACCCTGCAACTGTAGTCGCAATTGCCATTGACCGAAGAACTCAACCCTCTGTTTTTGCAAATCAAATCCACAGCCCGGCAAATGAAATCTCTCTATATACAGAATTATAATCCTCTTTCGCCAATTAAATCTCTCTGTAAAGTAACCATTGAGCAGATTTGTTCATTACGTAGGGCCCTCTACCTATCTAAACAGCCCCAAATCAACCACTATTAAAATTCTTCTTCAACTGATACACAGAATTTATATGCAATGGGGGCAAACATTGAGTACGAGATACACTGTAATTTGAGATAGTAGTAATCGAAAGCCTCGTAAGAAAGAGTTACAATAAGCATATAAGGAAAGTTAGCCATTATAATAAGAATAATAATAAGACATTTTAACGCAAACTCCTGCTGTCTTTACAAGTTTATCCTTGCCGATTTTCACTTCAATATTGCTTTTGGCGACTCTCTTTACAGATAAAAAGTGTATATCTCCATTGAATGATGTCTTCTAACAGACCATTACATGTATCGTAAGTTCGTCGACAAAGCGTGCACTTATATCTATTTTATACAGTATAGATGTTCTTATTTTCCTTTATGTAGGAGGCATAACATTTTGACATAAGAAGTTGATTTGGATTGTTTATTTAAATTGAAGATTTTGAAGAGATTCATGTTATCATAATTAATTTCTTTTAATTAAGATTTATGGAAAGTTAAATTTATCTTTTAGATGTTTAACAATTTTATTTTTGTTTTTTATAACCTAAAACTTATATTTTTTATATCGTATAATTAGGATGCAAGTTCGAGACATCTTTCTTAACACTTTTCTTGAAGTGATTATGTGAGGTACAATGACTCTAACTAGAAGGATAATATCATGGAGGAAGATGATATCATATGCTTAAGCAACATAATGGATAAAAAAATTAAGTAATCAATATTCTATATATATATATATATATATATATATATATATCATATTGTTAGGTTGAATCCTCTTGAAAGCTAGTTTTTCAATTACTTGTTCATTCATCTATTTAGTTTCTATAAATGATTGTATTCAAATGGTTGGTATCTTCCATTAACCACATGGTGTTCTATAAGATAGAATTTTTTATGCCTATGTGATATATTAAGAATTATATATTAATATGTACAAGACAATGTTCAAATTAATATAGAGATATTCCATACATTAGTAGATATAACTTTTAAAATTCTTTTATAGTAAAAGAAACCTAGTTATAAATTTAAACTATGTTTAACTATAAATCATATTCCTTACCACGTTTACTATACTATGTTTTGGACTTATGTCAAAATAAGGGAAAACAAGCATTAGAAATTTGAATTATTCTATATTAGGAATTGAAAGAATGAGAAGAATTTCTCGATTAATTATTTTCTTTTGGTAAGAAAAAGTCCCAAAGGATAAGACTTTGGGTGTATTCCAATCAAAGAGATGGGGATGTGACCTCCATCCCACCATACCATGGGTTAGTATGGCATAGCAGAAAAATCATTCATCCATCCTTAGTGCTCTAAATGATCCTTGAGCATTTGCATACTTTAAAATATTATAGGAATAAAATCTATAGTGTGTAGACTTAATCAATGACTTTCTTAGACATTTAGATAGTACATTCATCATTAATAAGACAAGTAAAAGAACAAGGGGTGGAATAAATATTGAAGAGATCATATTATAGAAAAATGAAAGAAAATAAGTATTTGAGAATATTTCAAAGGTTATGTCTTGATTGGTTTCGAACATGTGTATAGGAATAAATATAAAATGAAGAAAAAATATATTGTCTCCAGTGACTTAACCTAATCCTTAAATGTGATCTATCCCTAGTATTTTGAATATTCCTCATGAACAAATGAACTAAGTTTATATACAACATGAAAGATCTCAACATTCTAAATGCTAAGTAAAATTTAAAATTTTCAAAAAATAATCTTAGAATGCTAAGTAAAATTTAAAATTCTCAAAAAATAATCTTATTTAAGACATGATGCATAATGGGCAAAGGATGAAAGAGCAAGAGAGGAACTAGTAGAAAGATAGGACCACTCAAATCCAAGCAACTTTAAGAGGATTTACTTCTTCTAGACTAGTAGAATGATGTTATGTGGATGTCTAATATAGATAACTTAGTGCTCTTCTTTAAAATATCTCAAAATGTAAAGTAAAAAATATTCTTGGTAGATCGAAGTGGTAGAAAATTCAAGACAAAACTAAGATATTATTATTTTCTAAATATTTTTCATTTGGTTGTCAACAATATGCAACAATGTTGGACAAGGCAATATGTGTTGAATATCTATGTGTACTTATCAAAGATAATTAAAAATCTTATGTATCAAGAAAAGCTCAAAAAGAAGAGGATGGTGATGAAGAATCCTAAAGATGGCCAAAATATAAGTCCTCTTATAATAAAAAAAATACATAAATAAAACAAAATTAGACAACAATTTTGACAATCGATAATTTTTAAATTTTTACACTCTATCATCTCATGTAAATTTTCATATGACAGATAGGTGATCGTCAAATTCAACTACAGAAAAAATTTAATGCAGTGAGCTCCACAACATCGTGGTCGTTCTTCTTTAAAATTGCGCACGTGAAAGAAAAAGTCCGCAAGGATTGAAACGGTCAACAAGCGCAGCAACTCATTTTCACGTTGCAGAATTTGTCAATTTGAATTTACCAAGTCTGGTAAAACGCCAAAGCTTGCGCATCACTCTTACAAACAACGAATTGGTCAAAATTGACCTGTTCATTAACGCGGTTGCACTTTACACCATCTCATTGTAATCGTAATTGCATACGCAAGCAAGCAAATGAGTCAACAAATTTTTCCTCTCTATATATATCGCATTGCTGCCCTTTTCCTTTGTCTACACAACTTCATTCGCCCATATTAGAATTCATTTCCCATCTCCTCTCCTTTGCATAATATTTTCTCTATAATTTAGAGCCAATAAAAACATCCAACATTCTTTTTCCCAGGTTATATCAAATTCTATTTGGGAGGCGATATCTTACAATGACAATGTGGAGAAGAAATTTTATGGCGAACACATTGATGATGCTCTTCCTTCTGACGACAATACTTTACAACATTCAAAGTGCAGATGCACGTAGAATACTGAGACACAAGCATTCAGCTAAAGTCGTTCATTCCAAAGAAGAACATCCTCAAATTAAGAAAAGTGTTGATGACGCGGGGTTAGAGCTCAACATACAGCTGGGCCAGCGCCTGTCAGGATCCAACCATAACCCAGCAGTTGGTCACACGCAGCTCACGCGACCACACCAGAAAATGAATACACTGAAGAACAAACTACCTTCTGGGCCAAGCCCAGGAGTGCGTAATGCATATATCAATGATGGTGGTGTTAAGAGATCAGGAAGCATATTGAAGACTAAACTGCCCTCTGGTCCAAGTCCTGGTACAGGACACTAAGAAATAACACTGGTGAAATAGCATCAAAATTGTAATGAAGCAGCCAAAATAGTCGAGTAGGCTAGAAATTTCTTTTGGTGGCCACTTCCAAGAGCAATGAGTAAAGTTAACATTTGCTCAATACGGAGGGCCCTCTGCCTATCTAACCGCTATTTGAAAACTGAGACACACAGAATTTGTATCCAGACCATGAGCATAAGATATACTGTAATTAATTGGGATACAGCTCTATTCACACTTGAACCTATTTCAAATTGTATTTTTATATCACCTTGAATAGTAGTATGTAAGCTATTTTGTCTATTAAATTG
Organism: Cryptomeria japonica; assembly: GCF_030272615.1. Taxonomy (NCBI): domain Eukaryota; kingdom Viridiplantae; phylum Streptophyta; class Pinopsida; order Cupressales; family Cupressaceae; genus Cryptomeria; species Cryptomeria japonica. The sequence goes on from NW_026730015.1 coordinate 24,398, forward strand.
ATTTCATGTGGTTACATACTAAGTCCTCCTCCCAAAGTTGACGTTCATGAACCTCTCTCAATCCTTAATCATATCATACCACACCTTATTTATAATGCTATTTTGCACCTTCCTTCGTTGAAGGAGATTTATTGAAAATAACACATTGACCAAGAGGTTGTCGTATATAATTTAATGAACATAACATTGAATGAGATACAACATAATAACATTGGACATTATTTGTTGCTTCTCTTCTGTGTATATGAAAACCATTTCTTGCCCCTTCACCATCTTTCCTTTGTTTCTTCTCATCTCATGTATTACATGCTTTCTAATGATTAGAAACCTATTTCATTATTGCGTTTGATATATATACCTCTCTAAACATCAACATATTAATTCCATTCTTTTTCACATGTTCAATATATTATATATGTATTAAAATATAATTAGATAATTTAAATAAGCTTTCAATTATATTCAACAAAATTTGTTATCACATTCACTTTGTTCAAAAACAATTGTTAGGGGAAGAGTACCAGTTACCATTCATGTTCCAATAACTTCGTTCCTTGCACACTCAACCCCTCAATTACCAACTTTAAAAAAATAAAAAAACAAATAACTAAAAGCGCATCAATAAATTTTGCATGTACCAATAGCCACTCATTTTTTAGCATTTTTGGACTATAATTGGTCCATTTGTACACCTTTATTGGTACCCATAGCACACGACTACTAGGGCATTCATGCATAAGTATTGGTAATTTTAAGTGCACAATGATTGGGGCAACTTTAAGCAAGTATCAGATGACACTATGAAATGTGTACTTTTTGATCCTTGTGCGCATAACAATTAACACAACATGCATCATTACTACCCAGTAGCTAAAACAATAGCTATAAGCAGTTGAGTCGCTTGTGGAGACAACAACAAAAAAATTGTCAAAATCCGATGTACCATTTAAAATCTATGGGTGCATGAAGTTAGCTATAACAGCTATTAGTACGCTTCCCCTATCACATTTACTTTGTTCAAACACCCTTATCTATCTTTAACCTATTGAAATTATCAAACTATGTTTCAATATGTTTAATATTATAGAGGATCCTTTACACCATCTCAATAAATTTTATACGATGTGCTTAACTTGTACATGTATTAACAAAATATTTGTCAACACCTCAATTAAGTATGCGTTGCTTTGGTTTCATACCTAAGCCAATAAATGAGCTTTAATAGAAGGTTACCTTTAAAAAAAGGCCTTCATTAGAATTTAGCCTTCAATTGAAGGTGTTTTTTAGTTTTCTTTTATAAGGAATGATAACTTTATATATGATAATGATCTCACATGATCTATGATTGGAGATTCTTCAATCAAATATCCTTCATTACAAGGTGCCCATGTGGTGCTTTCTCTCCTTCCATTACACACGTTAGCTTTTTCTTGGATAAAATATGCTCATTCTAATTATAGTGTCATTCTTTTTCTTTACATTTTCTTTTCTAAATTAGCTTTTTATCTTTCAATTACCTTATATCTACACTCATGTTTAAATTAACCAATCTTTGTTAATTTATACTTTTCTATATACAAATATAAATTAATCTAGACGATTTTTTAGTTTTTTAACTATATTTCTTGTTTGTTAAGAGTCAAAAAATAAAAAATATCTATTCTCCCAAACCAAAGACTGAGAAGTATCCATTATTTCAAAGTCACTCGAGTCATGATCCCAAACTCCTGCAATCAAGAAACATATCATCACTCTTACCAACTAAACTATAACCCTTTGATCTTCCTTTAAATTTATAATAACATATGCTAATTTCTCTTTTTTTTTTTTTTAAATTATTAATTAATTATGCGAGAAAGACCTCACTAAAGACATTATTTTCGCCCCATGTGATAAAATTGTGCCAACAAGCATTCAAATCCACTTCCAAACCAGTAGTTAACAATTCTGCATCTTTATCACATTAAACAAGTAGTCTCCCCCTCAGATTTCAACATGCTCGTGTTCTTCGACATTAATCTCGAGAGAAATAAAATCGGTCAACAATCACAACTCCTCATTTTCACACATACTCCCACTCTTATCGACAAGAATCGGTCAAATTTGACTTGTTCTTTTCGGCATTTGCAACCTCTAATTGTAGTCGCAATTTCCATTGACCAAAGAATTCAGCCCTCTATTTCGCAAATCAAATCCACTCCCCAGGAAATCAGATATCTCTATGTATTGTATTGCTGCCCTTTTGCTTTTTGTACA
>NW_026730016.1:0-26649 GCF_030272615.1 Cryptomeria japonica
GAATAAGAAACCAAACCCCCCCTGAGAATGATATCAGTGTAAAGATCTATTTTTCACATATATGTCTCCCACTTTGACATCATTTCATGAAATCTAACATAAACATTAATAAAAAATCATAAAACCTCTGAACCACACAACTGATTACTCCCCCTAAGTAGTAGCATCAACACATCAATCCAGAATGAATGATAGCGCTGATAAATGCATGCCGGACTAATGCCAATAAGAATCACTCAACTCTCTACCGGAGGGGCAGAAACTCCCAATCCGTCTCTGAAGTACTCAAATGATTCCTTAGGCAATGGTTTAGTGAATATATCTACAATCTTCTCTTTAGTGTTCACAGAAACCAATCTGACTTGATTTGCTTCGAGCTTCTCCTTCAAAAATTATAATTGATAGAAATATGCTTAGTCATAGAATGAAATATCAGATTATTTGATATATAAATAGAAGTAGAGTTATCACAGTGAATAACTACCGGTTCATTGCAATCAACCCTTATATCCTTCAACATTTTCTTCATCCATAAAACTTGTGTATAGTTAGTTCATCAATATCTCCAACCCAGTCAACATTTGTATATGCACATAGTGTAATCTCATCATCTTTAGGATACCACAAACCATACTTAGTTGTTCCTTACAAATACCTAAAAAAAATTTCACCAGACACTCATGACTGTCTCTAGGATCACTCTGATATCTTGATGTAATATAAACAACATTCATTATATCCGGTCTAGTCTTAGTCAAATATAACAAACCTCCAATCATAGATTTATACCTTGTAGGATTTACCGGAGAAAAAGTCTCATCATAATCCATTCCTTCCTTCTGAGAATATCCTTTCCATACCAATCTATCCTTATTCCTCACAACTTGTCCATCCTCATTCAATTTATTCCTAAGAACCCATTTAGTTCTAGTAACATTCTTATTTTTAGGCTGGAGAACTAAAGACCATGTGTTGTTCTTTGCAATCTGATCTAATTTCTCTTCCATAGCTTTCATCCAACATTCATGTTTACAAGCTTCAATGATTGATGTCGGTCCAACTTGAGAAATTAAACATACGTCATCAATTGCCAACCTTATTTGAGTCATCACTCCTTTGTTCTTATCTCCAATGATCTAATCTTCTGCATGATTCAACCTTACATACCAAGGAGTCTTCTGACTTTCTGTATCCCTTCTCTGATCTTCAGTCACTGTTGAATTTTTTGATACTACTGGAGTAACTAGTTCAACATTTTTTTTTGGTATAGGTGCTACCAATTCAATTATGATCATCTCCACTTCTGGTTCTCTCTCATAAGTTCTGATTTGACCTTTGTACAATTCATCCACCTTGATATTAGCACTCTCCATAATTCTCTGCAATCTCTTGATATAACATCTATATGCTTTACTTTCATCAGAATAACCATGAAATATCCCTTCATCACATCTAGGATCAAACTTTCAAATGGAATCATCTCTTTTGATATAGAATTTACCACCAAAGATTCTGAAATACTTAACTAAAGGTGTATGACCAAACCATAACTCATAAGGTGTCTTACTAGTGTCTCCTTAGATATGAACTATGTTGAATGTGTATATCGTGGTGCTCACAACTTCTCTCCAATAGATATCAGGTAGATTATCTTCCATCATCATTGTTCTTTCCACAACACCATTCTACTGAGATGTCAGAGGATAGACAATTGTTTCCTTATCCCATTCTTCTCATAGTAATTGTCAAATTCACTGGATGTGAATTCACCACCCTGATCTGACCTTAAGAATTTAATCTTCAACCCTATCTTTGTCTTAATTTTAGCTTTAAAGATCTTAAACTTTCAAAAGCCTTAGATTTCCCCCTTAGGAAAGTAACCCACATCATTCTAGAATAGTGATCAATGATTAGCATAAAATATCTATTACACTAAAAAACTCTTAATTCTAACAGGACCACATAAATAAGTATGAATAAGATCAAGAACATCATTATATTTATCTTGTATACTCTTAAAATAAGTTGTGACCTGCTTTCCCAATTGACATTCCTTACATATCAGATTATAGGGCTTCACAATCCTAGGTATATCTCTAACACCCTTAGTTGAACTGATCTCTACAATGCAATCAAAATTCACATGACACAACCTCTCATGCCATAGCCAACTCTCATCAATTGGTGCAATCAAACATATCTTCTCACCAGATTTCAAATGAAAGATGTTACCTTTAGTCTGTGTACCAGTTGCAATATCCAAACCAGATCTGGTAATGATTTTGCATTTTCCATGCTTGAACTGTAATTGAAATCCCTATCCACCAACTGTCCTACACTCAAAAGATTATGCCTTAAACCTTCAACATAATAAACATTATCAGTATTATGCTTACCATCCAAATATATAGTTCCTCTTCCTCTGATCATGCATGCTTTGTCATCTCCAAATCTAACTAGTCCACCATCAAATTCTTGCAAAGTAAAAACTTCCTTTTGTCTCCAGTCATATGATGTGAACAACCACTGTCTATGACCCATTCATCCTTGTCTTCAATTTTAGTAGAAAGGGCCTTTTCCTCATTCTGAATAACAATTACCAGAGCATCTTCCTTAGTACCCAAAAACACCCCTTCCTTACCACTACTAGATTCACTAGCTGAATCTTGTGTTGGTTCATCATCAAAATTAGTTACACCTTCCTCATTTACATAGTAACATGATTTGTCTTTGTTTCTCTTGTACTTATGCTTGTTCTGATAATCATAGTTAGGCCTAAAAGATCTTCTAGCTCTCTCTTCAAATGTTGAATTCCTCTTAGGACATCTAGATGATAAATGACCTATCTTGTTACATGCAAAACATTTAAAAGGTTGTTTTCCTTCATACTTACTTCCAAGGGGACCTTTAGGTACTCTTCTAGTAAATATGGCTTCCATTTGCTCAAACTCTTCATCTTCTTTCTTCATTTCATCCAACTCCTTCGCATATACATCTTTCCAATCACTCTTGTCAGTCGATGATGTAGGTGCATGAAAAGAAGATTCAGTATTTGCAGCTCCTTTAGGGCCAAATTCTTCAAGGTCAAAAGCAGACAAATTTTCAACCAAAGTAACCTAGTTAACAAAAGTGTTAGCCATTGTTCTCAACTCGTTAATTGCACTAGCCTTCATCTTGTAAGTTGATGGCAAAGCTATCAAAACTTTAGAAACAATCTCATCTTTACTCAAAGATCCACCACAACACTGAATTCCCATAACAATTTGATTCTCACACCTTACCCGGTAACCATCAAGTTTATAAATTTTAATAGTAGGGCCACCTTCATTCAAATATTCCAACTTATCCCATATAGCCTTCACATTAGATTGGTCAGTTAATCCCATAATTTTCTGATCAGAAAGTATGCTCAAGAGTGCTTCTTGAGCTCTACAATCATTTTCAATATCCTTATCCAGGCTTGCCGAAGGAGGATTGCTAGATTTCGGATTATGAGGAGTATAGCCTCTCTCTGTGATCTCCCAATTTTTTTTCCCAATACATCTCAAATGAGTTTCCATCTGAATCTTCCATACTCTATAATTTGTTGAATCAAGCTTAGGGGTTTGTCTTCAGAAAAGAGGATGAAGCTCATATACCAATTGTTAGGATAACCGATGGACAATTGAGAGGGGGGGTGAATCAGTTGTCAATAGATTATAAAAGTTTAAGCTCACAAAACCTTCTACCAAAATGCATAAACCAAATACTGGAATCGAAGATGTAATAGTTAAGCATAAACATAAATCACAAAATAATTAACCAACCATCCATAACACATAACACCAAGATTTGTACGTGGAAAAACCGGTAAAGGGAAAAACCATGGTGGTAAGCCTTTCCATAGTTAGATAATACTTCTGTAGTAAGTATGTGATTACAATAAGCAAGGCCTACACATGCAGAAAGGAACACTTGTCATCAAAAAATGAGCCTCACTTACTACAAAAAAATCCAGACTACAATCCGAAAAGATAAGTGAACTGCAAGAATAGCATTTCCTATGCCTGAGTACAGTTTCAATTAAGCTCAATACCAAAGGTCTTAAACCACTTTCACAAACCCAATCCAATCTCCTATGATTGATCAAAAATTATGCAAATTATTAGAACATTATTCGCACACAAATAATTTCATATCCCATAAACCCACATACCATGGCATGATCTACAAAGAGGTCTTACATCATATTTATACCAACCCAGGACCTGAACAATTAGGTCGGCCACCTAAAAGATAATACAATAGATCCGTTACATAATCCCGCAAACCAATGATAAACCAAGTCAACCTAAGACCGAAACAACATAACCAAACAATAAATCCAACTGGTGACGCATCGGGAGCATCAACTAACACATTACACAAATCGGTCCATAACCTAATAGAATAAGGCTAGACCTATAATAGGTCATCATAAACTAAATGAAACATAATGACTAACTGGAACACACACATTATAACCATCAGCATCTTGATAACCTTCTAGAAGCTGCACTAACATCACTTATTGTATTCATCAAAAGATCTTCATCAAAGCGTTGTTGGTAAAACACTTACCAGTGACCAAAAGGCTTACTAGAACAAATGATAGCATCCAGATCATCAAATCTTGAACCAAATGAATGTGATACGCATCAACCACACATGAATAACCAATTCAAGCCAGACCAATGAGACAAACTAAATTGAAGAATATCGAGGATGGTCTCCAGATCAATATCTTAATCCAACCACTCTATCAGAAGTCCAGAAAAAAACAAAACAACTAGCGTTGACATCAATGACAAAACATTAATGCAACACATAATCAATTCCTCCAAATCGCCAATGCTACCAACATTATTTCAAAAATATGTAAGAATAGCATTTGTAGAAAATTGAATATAGTTTCCAAGCTACTAGTTTTATTCTGAAAAAAAATAAATCTTTTGACTAAAAATTGAAATTTCAATGCAACAGTACTAAAATTTCAAGAAAAAGATAAGAAGTGGGTGTTTGTCTGACCACTCTAATCACAATCAAATCATCATATTTTTTTTTAAGATTTAATTTATAAGTAGGAGACTAATGTCCGGATGTGACACATATTTTTTTGTATTTTATTTTGAAATAATAATTAATTATGATTTTTTACTACAACTTTTTAAAAATATAAAAAAAGTTGTATTTTTTGATCACCATAACTTGGTCAAAACTTTATGAAATTCAAATTTTCATCTTTTAATCCTATACTATATGAAGCATATAATGTGATGCATGTTTTGGATTCAAAAAATGTGATACTATTTGAAAGTTATAAATATTTTTCAATCAGCTTATCAATCAGAACTTTAGTCAAGATATCAGCACTTTTTGGCCCCTTATGATCCGGCACAATACCCATTTGAGCCCTTTGTTCTAAAGTAAACCAATCTCATATCTTGATATGTTGTTAAACACACAAAAGGGTACTCAAAACGGGTCTTAATTTTGTAGGGGTGGTGCTTGGTCTATAAATTACACCCTATTGAACCCTTCAGGAGAGCTACTAGGAGAAACAAGGGTTTGAGTGTGAAACCACCAAAGTTAGAGACTTGAAACTTGTAATGGTGGCCAATAGTGAATGTTTTCACCTAAAATGGATATCTAAACCCCTACTCTATATCAATTGGTATCAGGGAATAGGTTTTGATTGGGAAAGAAGAAGAGGGTTGTGGTTTGAAGAATTAAAAGTTGGAAGTTGAAAAGACAAGATGCCTCCAAAAGGTAGTGCAATTATTGCTAGAGAAATAAAGTTTTTAAAAGAATCACAAGAAGCACTTTTAGCCAGATTTGGAGAATTATAGACAAAGCAAAGGATAGGAAAGGCCATTGAGGAGGAGAGTGACCAAGAAGAAGAGGAAGAGGGTGAGAATGAAAATCCTCAAGGAGGATCCCATGAGAAAGAGGTGGATCCTCTAGAGATGAGGATGATTAGGATGCTAAAAGATGTTAAAGAAGATGATTCTAATGTGAAATTAGATTTTCCAATGTATAATGGAAAGTTGGATGTTGAAGAAGTATTTGATTGGATAGATGCATTGGATAATTACTTTGAGTACAAGGAGGTTGCAGAAGAACAAAAGGAAAAGTTTCCTAAGAATAAGTTGAAAGGTATTTCTCTTACATGGTGGAATTATGCTCAAGAGGAAAGAATGAAGGAGGGGAAACCAAAAATAATTTCATGGGATAGGATGGTGTCAAAGATCAAGAGCCAATTTCTGTCAGGTGATCATGCAATACAAGCTTTTAAGAAGTTACAAAACTTAAAGAAAAAGGATAAGGATGGCATGGCCTACATCAAAGAATTTCACAAGTTTAGTATTAGGGCTAGTCATGTTGAAGACAAAAATGAAAAGATAGAAAGGTATATGTGTGGCTCGAGATTTCAATTTCAGGATGAATTGAGTCTTGCTACTCGTAGGATGGTAAAGAGTATTTTCAGTTGGCTACTAGGGCAGAAGAGAAGTTAAAAAGAAGACAAAAAAGACAAGGAAAAGGTAAAGGTAGCATTAGTAGAGGAAGAGGATCAAAATAGTCCTTTGAAGATCAAGAAGACGCAAGAAAAAGCAAAGACCAAGTCGTTGGTCAAAGAGGTGGCTTTAGAGGTTCTATAGGAATCTTTGGTGGACAAGGTAGGACTTCAAGTTCATTTGTAGGTAGATGTTATCATTGTAATCAATTTGGCCATATATCATGGAAGATCCCTGATAAACAAGGTTCTACTTCAAGTGGTACTGACAAAATAGTTCAATTGGTGCAAGAGGATGATTGAGACAGTGTAAACTCTCTTGATTAGTTTGTTGCTCTAGAAGTTGAGGAATCACTGATGGTGAAAATAAAAGTCCTTAAAGAATCCAAGGAGAAAGAATCAACGCAAAGGAGACCAATATTCAAGAGCACCTACAAATGCAAAGGAAAGGTATGTAAAGTAGTAATAAATTTAGGGAATACTGATAACATGGTTTCTATAGAGAGGATTAATAAACTAAATTTGGAAAAGATACCTCATGAAACACCTTAAAAATCATCTTGGCTGAATGATAATCAATATATTTTGGCTAGTGAGCTAGCTTGGGTTGAGTTTAACATTGGTGGATACAAGGATAACATACTTTGTGATATGTTGCCCATGAATGTGTGTTATTTATTACTTGGAATACCAACAAAGTTTGATAGAAATGCCATATATGATGGTAGGGACAATACTTATCAGATTGAGAAAGATAGAACCACTTTTACACTGACACCATTGCAGGAAGAGGTTAAGGAGAAGACCAAGGCAACAAAGGTGATAATGTTAGGTAAGAAAGAATTTGTAAAGATGGAGGAAGAGAAACATGAAGAAGCCACTTCAAGCCTTGAATATGTCAAGACACTAATAATGAGGATTGATTCAATGTTTGGAAAAGAAGAAGGTGAGATGGTGTCAAAACCTGATAAATAGGAGGTTAAGGATGAATTGCATAATTGGGTAGAAAGGCATGATGTGTTAATGATAGGAAAAATTCTTTGTTCATTAGTTTCAAAAGAGGTTAGTGCGTAATCAATTCCTATCAAGAAAGAGGTATATAATCTCAATGATATAGAGATTATTGGGGAAAAGAATCTGGTGAAAGCGACGAAGGCAAAAGGTGAAGTGAGTAAAGGTGAATGACAAGGCCAAATGGGTGAGTTTAAGCTTGCAACAAGAGTAAAGAAAAGGATATTCGAAGAAAAATATGACAAAGGTATGTTAGAAATTGTTTAGGAAAATTCTCTATCAGTTTTAGATAAGCAAAAGTTCAAAGGGAACCCATCAGGCTAGTTTGCGAAGATTGAGCAATTTCTAGGTGGCAAGGAGTCTATCAATGAAAAGAACAATGCAAAGCTTCAATAACTGATCCAATGGAAAGGAGTGCTAGATGAAAGAGAATTTGGAGAACAAGAAGGTGATGTGATCAAGCATAATCTACGGCAATACAATCCTCAAGGGACTTGAGTTCTTTTTTCAGTCTGGGTGTATGGTGCAAGGGCACCATGATAGTGCATTTTGTAAACGAGGTCTTTTGTTAAGTTTTAGGGTGTTTGAATCTTATTTGTTCCAATAATTTCATAATAGGCCATTTATAATTTAACTAGAGTCATTTGGTTTCAAACTTAAAAATATTGAAAAATCTTGTAAAAGTGTTATGTTAAAAGTTGCAAAAATGCAAAAGGTGGGAAGTTAAACAGTCATAGGATTTGAAAGGTATTTTTAGTTCATTAGCTATGGTAAGAAATTTTTAAATAAACCTTTTAATGGTCGAGGTCGACATTAGTGGTCATTGGACATGGCGTATTGATGAGAAAATCCATAATTCACACTATTTTTCCTACACTTTCTATTGGTTTTTTGGCTATTACAAAGAATTGTATGGTCGTGTATGGCCTCTTTATGGCCTAAAAATGGTTTTTTATTTAGATAAACAAATTACCTAACTATTGGTGGTGGTGGAATATAATTTCATTAATTATTAAAGAAGTTATGGCCAATTTACCGAAAAGAGTTTGAAAACCTCATGATTTTGGGTATAGGAGTTAGGGTGCTAGAAAAGCTATTGGAATGGGATTTTTAATAGTTTGAAATATCTGGGAAGAAATTTAAGACATTTTTGAGCCATTTTTATAATACATTGAGGCCTAGATTGTCAAAACCATGTTTCAACATGGTGGAATAAGATTAATGAAACCTTGTAGCACAATTACATGTTAATTGTTGGCATTTTATATAAAATACCCCGTACCCATTTCATGATATCTTGTATAAGGCTGAAATGGGTACTCAGGTATGTTCTGAGATTTTTGATACCTCATTTTCATGAAAGGTTATGCCTAAAAAACCCCATTTGCTGCTATAATGAGGCCTAATACACTATTTAGGAGTCAACATTTGAGCCCTTTGTTTCTAAGTAACCATATATAATTTTTATATATTATATTAAAATACAAAAAATTTACTCAAAAATGGGTCTTAGGCTGTAGGGTTGGAGCCTGGTTTAAAAATTATGCCCTATTGAACACTTCAAGAGGGTTACTAGGAGAAATGAGGATTTGAGTGTGAAACCATCAAAGTTAAGGACTTGAAACTTGCAAGGGAAGAAAATAGTGATTGTTTTCACTTAAGATATATTTCTAAACCCCTTCTCTACATCAGGAATGCAACAAATCCTCAATGCTACTTATCAAGACTACCCAAATAGGAACCAAGGTAGGAACATATTCAACTTTAGATCACCTATTCTTCTAAGAGAATGACATATAATGAGGATGTACATCCAAAAATACTATTATATAAATCACATAAGCATGTAAGTTATATCCACCATGTACTTTACTAAAGAGTATGATAGATTGTTCACCTAAATAGTCAGACATAGTTGAAACGCTATACTAATATATACAATCATCAATCAAAGTTGTAGGAGCATCATTATTTTCTACTTTAAGTTTTTGCATATGCTTATCAACATAATACATATATTCACACAACATCTACATAAAACCATATATCACTACACCATTTAGAAAATATCATTCAAACCACAAGTTTTACATCAATGATGACATGAAAGTCATATTTACAAGAATCTCCCCCTTTGACACTGATAGAAAAACTTATGCCAACATTTATCTCTCCTCCTTTGACATCAAGGAAAAAGGGCACACTAACAATATATAAAATTGTGCTATACATAACTCACCCTATTTATAAGATCTCTTCAACAATAGAACACCTAAAAACAAAATTTTACCCATACTATTCTATAAATATATGATCAAAAACATATCTTATCGAAAGTTCATCTAAACATCTTGCAAGGTAGAAATTATGGTATCTTTGTGAATAACTTTCAATTGTGCCCAAGAAAATATGCAATCAACTCTCACATTATCAAAATATTGAGTTGGCTTTCCATCTTCAAAATGAGTTGTTGTGCAACTTGACAACATCCAAACATAGATACTGATAGAGTCCTTCAAAATTTTCACCATTCCTATGAGATGCGTATAACCAATATTCCTTAATCTAAAAAAAGTATTTCTTTACATTCTCTTTCTGATCCACCAATTGATTTACATTTGTATACTAATTTTCTACTTTTCTAGCATTTTTATTTTCATCTTTCTTTAGATCAATAGACTTAAATGTCTCTAGAATATGAGCCTCAAGTGTTTAAATTATATCATTTTGGATTATGGTATCTTTGTGAATAACCTTCAACTGTGCCCAAGAAAAGCTCCAATCAACTCCCACATTATCAAAACATTGAGCTAGCTCTCCATCTTCAAAATGAGTTGTTGTGAAACTTCACAACTTCCAAAACTAGATACCAATGCACTCAACGCCTGAGAGTTTTTTTAAATTTTCACTATTCTTGTGAGATTCATATCAACAATATTCCTTAATCTAAAAAAGTCTTTCTTTACATTCTCTTTCTGATCCACCAATTGATTTGCATTTGTATAGTAATTTTCTACTTTTCTAGGATTTTTCAGTTTCATCAAGATTCTTTAGATCAATAGACTTAGACATCTCTAGAATATGAGCCTCAAGAGTTTTTATATCCTTTTGAATTTTACTTGTGGATTTAGGCTAGGAATGAAAAAACTTGTATACTTGTATCACACTATCTACACTCTACTCAAATGTTGCAATACTATCCTTCAGATGGTTGTGTTTCTTCTGCACACACTTATTCACTTTGTCTTCTATTAACCTCTTCTCTAAATCACTTGAAGTAGCTGCTTCAAGAATGAAATCATATCATTTTAAAACCTCTAATAGAGTTCACAATTTCTCTTCACCAATTAAGCAATCATCTAATTTAGAATTCAAAAGTTTCTCTTGGAGAAAATTCAACATATCCTCAATTATTTTAATTAAATACTTCTTTCTAGATATATGATGAAAGACATCAACCAAGTGAAACATTTCGAGAGATGAAAATTTGTTCCAATATATTTTTTCTTCTGTTACTGGTACTTATAATGCCTCTAGTGTATCCATCAACTCAAATCTCATCTGCAATTAAAGAAACTTGGGAACATTGGTAGATTTGCCTATAGACACTCTTCTTGTTGTCTTTTCTTTCTCCTTCTTCAAGCTTATTTCTTCTTTCTTCTTTTCTATTGTGTGGTCTATTCTTTCGTCTATCTTCTCTTCTTGATCCCTTTCTTTATGCTTCTCCCTTTTTGTTTCTCCACCTTTCTCTTACTTCAATTCTTCCTTAGGAACTTTCATTGCACTTTGATCAAAATCTTGTCAAAATTCACTTGAATATCTAGAATAGTTTCCAAACCACCTACATCAATCTTTTTTTCTTCTATTTGCTTCTTAGGGACAAACATACTACCACGTGTTTCTCCAATACTAATTCTTGTGTTTTTCTCCTCCATTGGAGAAGACAAAATATTCACCACTTCTTCTACAACCTCAACTGCTATATCATTTGATTGTTTCACTATTCTCTTTAGGTCTTTAAGATATACACCCATAATTTGACTTACCCTTTCTTTCTTTTTGAACCTTGCACTAAGACTTTGTATAATTTAACTTCTTGCTTCTAGAATAAGGTGGAACAAACTTTATAAATAGCACTTTCTCTTTTGTTATTCTCCTTTGTTACTGCATTCTTTCTCTTTATTTTATCAATACTTCTATCAAACTTTTGGGTAGTATCTGTTTAATATCACTGATTTTTTGAAAAATCAAGTACCTAATCAGAAACTTTTCGATAGTTTCTTTATTCACTAGATGAGACTCATCATACATATTCACTATAAACTGCAATTATTTTTGCATACATATTGCACTTAGAAGACTATCCAAATCAAGTGGCTAATAATTTGGACCATTTTTATGTTTTTCTTCCTTCTTACTCTTCTTTTGTAGTTTCTTTTTTATTTCTTTCTTCTTCCCTATAGGAGTCTCTCCTAGAGAAACCTTAGATCTTTTTGTGTTAACTAGAGGCATTGCATCCTCTTCTACTTCTTCTACAATCACCATTTCCATTGTCCTTATTTTAATCACAAGTTTCTCTTTCTATGGATCTTGTTTTGAGCTTCCCTCAACTTCTTTAACTTTAGGTTATAGATCATCTCTCTCTTGTAGTCTTTTGTTTCTTTTTAGAGGTCTTCTTCTCAATTCTTAAAGTCTTAATGGGGGTTCCAAGCGAACTCAATATCACCACTAGTAGGATAGACACAAATTGTTTCCTTCTTTAACCAAATGCCTCAAAAACTCTCTACAAACCAACATCCTTAAATAGTTTATCCATTCTTTTATCATGTCCTTTGTCAATTTTCTCTTCTCCTAACTTTTCTTCAATTTATTCCACTATACCAGAACTAAACATCCTCTTCATAAACTTCATAAGGAAGCTCATAATCTATATTGGTTTGGGTTCTATAGCCAGAATATAATAGTTGTCCCTACTTACTAGAAATGTGAATACATTTTGTATTTCCAAACCACAAATGAAATAATTCTCTATACCTTTTGCATTGTGTCATAATTTTTTTAACCTCCTAGAGAATATGGTATTGTATGCCTTGTTACTTATTCTAAACCCTCTAATGTTTTCTTTGATTTATACTCCAATAGGAGATGAACTTCCCTAAAGACAACTATATTTTCCCTTAAGTGCATTCATAAACTTGATAGCTAAAAACATAATAAAGGAGGCATACTTGAATGCATACTTACTCACCTTGGTCCTTTTAATATTATCTAGTAACTACTACCTCATCATCTCACTCAAGTCAAACTTATCTTCAACAACCACCATTTTGTGTGTAGTATGAATTGCAATTTTGGTCCTTGAATGCATACTTACTGACCTTAGTCATTTTAGGATTATCCAGTATGAACAAGGACATGGATACCCGATGGAGATAGGCACCCACCCGACCATGTGGAACCTGAAGGCCCACCCCCCATGCTAGGAGATAGACATAAGGCTCTCAAACAAATAAGAAACTAAAGGAGGGAAACTAGCTATACCCAAGGGTTAAAATACAAGAGAACTGATGGATACAATTTAAACAAGGGCCATTTCAGGGATATACTAGTGCACTCACAAGGGTAGAACATTGTACTTACCTAATTGTTCTATACAAGTGACAGGTGTAAAACATTAAAATGCATCAAAATATGGTTCATAATAGTCCATATATACCCATGAACAATAATATCATCATATACAATCTAAGTCCATCTTTAGGTACACATTCCATCTTGAATCCATCCAAAACACATCTCAAAGCATCAAGAGGTCATAAAAGACCTCATAAGATATCAGGAACCTTTCTTACATAAATAAAATAGATCTAGATACATTCTTTAAACAACATCATAAACTAAACATTCAAATCTCATAAACAGATTATATTTTACTGAGTGCTAAAATCACCTCCTAACCTCATGAAACTCATCACAAATCTATGAAACTGAAGGGCACCCATAGTGCAACTATATAGGACCAAATTATACTAAAAAAACCTTCCATAAACAATAATTTCAGACCCAAAAGGGAAATTAATTCATTTAATGAGTTTTGCAAACATATCTCTAATAACAACCCTTAAAAATCTAGAAATGGACGAGGGCAAAAGGAACATCCATAAGCCAATAAAAGAAAAACAATGCTTTCAATTTAAAAAAAAAATACATAAAATATGACATGAAAACACCTGGAAAATATTCCTTTCCTATATCATTTGAATGAAAGGATAAAAAGTTCAAAAAACCCTGCCTCAAATGGGGAGAAATGAAGGCAAGAAGGTGAAGAAACTGATGCAGAAATTCTCAGCCCTAATGGCCAAGAAACTAGCCAGTCCAGAATAATATCAAGACCAGAGAAACACCAACAAAAAAATCCACACACACTCTAGTAAAAGTCCTCCAAAAATCTCTTCAAAATCCTCCCCTCTCCTCTCAAAATTCTCTAAAAACTTGCCTAGTGTTTTCCTCCATATACAACAAAACAAGTTATTTCAAGCATAAAACAATTTGCAAAAAAATTACACAAGAAGCCCCAAAAATCCCCCCTTTTTCCTAAAAGATCATCAAATATGCAATCCAAAAGTCTCTTCAAAAGCCATCTCTCAAGAGCCCTTCATAGGAATGTGAAACAATTCCTAACTAAAAAGTAATAATTAAAACCATAAAATAATAATAAACTCTCACCAAATATAACAAAACATATGAATAGAAAATAACATATATAAACTCAGCTAGGGTTTCCCACCAAAAGATTTAAATATTAAAAAGTGGGATAATTCCCCTATAAAATAGCCACTCAAAAATATATAATAAACCAAAATATAAATATAATCATATGCACACCAACAATATATAAATATTTATTTATTATAAACCATATTAATTCAACAAAATAATATTAGATTAATTATCACATTATAACCATATTATTCATACACATAATACATTCATGCACACATATGCATACATTAAATATAAATATAATATCTCAAGGAGATAATTAATAAGCCATAAATAAAAGTCACAAATGAAATCTGATGAAATATTTAAAGTACTATAAAACACTCAAACATAACCATTCAACCAGACCCATTTGCAAACTAAGGGTTAATGGACAATGCCTTGATGGCATTCCGATCAAATGAACAAGACTGACAACATCACTTATTACGATGCAATGGTTTTAGGCTAGGACAATGTAGGTCCATTATGCTATCTCCACATACCACCAGCAAGATTATTTTTAGGCATGCTCCGAACAGTGGAACCTGCAAACCTACACCATAGAGAGAATGCCCACGCATATATACAAATATAGCCTAATACATATATAATCAAAATGGTGGAGGTGAATCGTGACATCACATGTCCCTCCTAAGAGGGTGATGTGAGATCATCCCCTTTCACCACCAACACGACCACACATGTTGCATAAATTCATCCAAATGTAACATCTATGATCACCTAAACTAGGGTTAGTGGATCATAAATAATGCAACTACTTAACATTTATACATTACGGAAATGAGTATATCTAATAGCAACGTGCCCCATTATCATACTATGCACTATACTCTAACTTTACCATGAATAAGGTGACATAAATAAAATCCATCATCAAAGTATCACACTCCTAGAACTGAAAACACATCTTAAACATAAATTAAGAATTAAGTAGAAGGAATAATACCATCACTAAAATAGGGTTCAATGTCATAACACTTGTTAGGAGTGCTCGAACTAGTCGTGTATTACTTCTTTCTAGATATCTTATAATTCATCATTTCTAAACACTATTATTTCATGTTGCAAAAAATAAAAATATTTTTTATGGATGTCTTTTTATATGATTCGCAAGAAAAAAAAACCTATTAATTTCAACCATTCACTCAAAATTTAAAAGTTCAGTTTTAAAGAATATTAACTTACAATATCTTTCTATATCAATTTTAACAACAAAAAATAAAAATAATGTTTCTACTATGAAATTATAATCATTTCTATTTACCTTTCTACCTCTTACCTCACTTTCACTTTATCTTCTTTTAAATCAAAATGAAACACTTATTGGCTACACTTTATACCACAAAGTGCCTTTGCTAGTAAAATATAATAATATATAGTTATGGTAGTTAACTAGAATAGATATAATTTTAAAATTTTTATGTAAAATATGCAATTGGGTCAAGTTTAGGCAATGGTCATAACGCTTTTCTTTCTTTTAAATTTGTGTACAAGAAAAAATAGAAATAAAATGTTAATAAAAAAGAGCGAAACAAATTTGTGGAGCTACATGGCATTTTTTTTGGCAATATGCAATAAAAAATTCCAAATAGAACTATATAATATTATATTACTAATGTTTGTTGCAATAATATATAATATTATTATTGCAATTATTATTATTATTATTTTCTATTTGTTTGTGTAATAATATTATACTATACTATTATTATTAATTTATATTGTTTTGATTATTATGATATTATTTTATAATTTATTGAAAATAATATTAATAATATAAATTTGAAATATTTTAAATGTATTATATTATAATGCATTAGAGATATAATTATAATTAGGGTTAGTATTATACTTAGGATTAGGGTTACGGTTGGGGTAAGGGTTAGGATTGGGGTTAATATTAGTGATTGTAATTAGGGTTAAGGTTAAAGATTATAATTATTAATTATAAATAAAATTAGGGTTAGGGTTAGGGTTAGAATTATAATTAGGATTAGAGTTAGGGTTAGGGTTAAGATTGCAATTAAAGATAGTACATGATGATAGCTATAAGAGTTAGGATTTGGGTTAGGATTAGGGTGGGGGCTAGAATAGGGTTAGGGTCAGGGTTAGAATTATAATTAGGGTCAGGGTTAGGGTTAGAGTTAGAATTAGGGTTAGGATTATAGTTAAGATTACAAGGTTATATATAATTAGTAATTAGATATAAAGTTAGGTTTTGGGTCATTATCAGGTTAGGGTTAGGGTTAGAGTTAGGGTCTAGATTAGAGGGAGTTATAGTATTATAGATAAAATAATAGTTATATTTGGTTTTAGTTAACAATTAGAGTTGTTATTGTAGGATAATGCTTGGGGTAATTAAGATTAGGGTTAAGATAATGGTTAGAATTATGGCAAATTGATTAATTGGCACCTTTTTAAAATTTAAGGTATATACGCTAATGGCAGTCGTGCAATGCAATATGGAAAACATAAAATAAATCAATATATAATTATATAGTATTTTTTATTAAAATAAATTATAATATTATATTATTATATAGTATTTTTTATTAAAATAAATTATAATATTATATTATTATATTAGCAAGTATTATTATACTTTATTTAGGATTAGGGTTAGGGTTAGTGTTAGTGTTATGCTTACGGTTTAATATTAGGGTTAAATTTATGGTTAGGTTTAGGGTTTAGTTTCAGGGTTACAATTGTATTTACCATTTACATGAAAGGTGGGATTAGGGTAAGCATAATTATAGTTAGGGTTAGGGTTATAATTATAACTGGGGGTATGGTTAGGATTATAATTTGGTTTATGGTTATTTTTTGGATCAAACTTAAGGTTAGTATTATGGTCACGGTTAAGGTTTAAATCATGGTTAGAGTTATGATTGGGGTTAGGGTTTAAGGTTATGGTTATGGTTAGGCTATAGTGTTAGGGTTACAATTACATTTAGGGTTTACATCAAAGCTAGGGTTAAAATTAGGCTTATGGTTCAATTACATTAAGGTTAGCATTAAATTAGTATTAAAGTTCAATTAGGATTAGGGTTTGAGCTATACTAAGGTTAGGAATAGATTAGGATTAAATTGAATTTGGGTTAGGGTTAAGTTTAGGGTAAGATTATTGTTAGGGTTAGGGTTAGGGTTAGGAGATACATCATGGTCAAGGTTAAGGATTGGATTAGGGTTAGTATTTACATCATGTTTAGGGTTAGATTTACCTAATGATAAGGGTTGGGGTTATGGTTAGGATTAGGTTTTAAGTTTAGGGCTAGGGATTATTGTTCTAGGGTTAGGGTTTAAGTTTATGATTAGGGTTAGGGTTTAGGGTTATAGTAAGGATTATTGTTATGGTTATGGTTTATGTCATAGTTGAGGTGAGGATTAGGGTTAGGCTAACATTAGATTACGGTTATTGATATGATATTGGGTTAAGGTTTAGGGTTATGGTTTAGATCATGGTTGGGGTGAGGGTTAGGGTTAGAATTACGATTAGGCTTAGGGTTAGGGTCATAGTTAGGATTATGGATTATACATGGGGTTAGGATTTGGGTTAGGGTAAGGGTTAAGGTTAGGGTTAAGGTTTAGGGTCAAGGTCAACATCATAGTTAAGGTTGGTTTTAAGTTTAGGGTAATGGTTTGGGTTAGAATTTACATCATCTATAGCATCAGGGTCAGGATTATGCTTAAGGTTAGGGATTAAGATTAAGGTTAGAATTAGAGTTTAGGGTTAGGATTAATATTATGGTTAGGGTTTAGAGTTAAGAATAGGAATAGGTTTTTTAGGTATAAGGATTATTGTTAGTCTTAGGGTTTAGGACTATGGTTAGGATTAGGGTTAGGGTTATAAATATGATTAGGGTTAGGGTTTAGATTTATAGTTAGGATTATGCTTAGGGTTATGGTTTACACATGTTTGGGGTTAGGGTTAGGGGTGTATCATAGTTAAAGACAATGCTAGGGTTAGCTTTAGGTTTTGGGGAAGGGTTAAGATTATGGTTAGGGGTATATAATAGTTAGGGATAATGTTAGGATTAGGGTTAGCTATTGGGGTAGGGTTAGGGTTAGCGTTAAACTTTAGGATTACTGTTAGATTTATGGTTTAGGATTTGTTGATATATGGTGACTAATCATGTGAGTACTATACACTCATTATGTATCCTAGAATTTTTTTTTTTCTCTTTTTGTTGAAAAAACTCTTTGAAAAACCCTTACAATAACCAACTTTGAGTTTTGCCCTAAAAATTGCTTGTTATAAGCAGCTGGAATGTAAAAAAGCATGGTAATGGTGTTATACTAATTTACTGGATAATAAGAAAACCTTGGACAACTATGTTATATGGATGTATCTCATCGTGGGTGAACCACATTAGATCTTTGTGTTATTTGTGTTATATATTTGTCTTCATCTTTTGTGTTTGTATCTGCATATAATTTTTAATTTGTATTTTCTTCGGATCTACCTAAACCCTAACAGGATTATGGTTAGGGTTTATATCATAGTTAAGTTTAGGTTAATGGATAGGGTTAGACTTAAGTTTAGGGTTTGGATTAGGGTTAGGTTTTGTCTTAGAGATAGATTCAAGGTTAGGTTTAGGGTTTATGGTTAGTGTTATAGTTAGAGATATAATTTAATTTAGGGGTAGAGTCAAGGTTAGGGTTAGAGATATAATTGTGGTTAGGATGAGGGTTATGGTTAAAGATGAAGATATGGTTATGGTTATGCTTTGAATTATAGTTAGAGTTAGTTTTATGAAAAGGGTTAGGGTTTAGATTAGGATTAGGTTTAGTGTTACAATTAGGGATAGATTTTGATTTAGGGGTAGAGTTCGGGCTAGGATTAGAATTATGGTTTATGGTTAGGGTTTACATGATAGTTAGGATTAGGTTAAGGATAAGGGTTAGAGTTAGGTTTAAGTTTAGAGTTAAGATAATTATTAGGGTTAGGGTTAGGGTTAGGATTAAAGTTAGAATTAGGATTTAGGTTAGGATAAGGATTACAGTTAGGGGTATATAATAGCTAGGGATAATGTTAGGGTTGGGGTAGGGTTAGGATAATGAATTGAGATAGGGTTTAGGATTTTTTAGGGGGTTTGTATCCTAGTCAGGTCTAGGTTAATGGTTAGGTTTAGAGAACTTTAGGTTAAGGGTTTTGATCATGGTCATGTTTAGGATTTAGGGTTATGGTTAGGATTATGGTTATGGTTGTAGTTTGTATCATGGTTGGGGTTACGGTTAGGGTTAGTATTATGGTTAGTCAGCTAAGGGTTTAGGGCCATTGTTTAGATTGTGGATAGGGTTAAGGTTTACACCCTGATTAGGCATAGGATTAGGGTTATGATTATGGTAGGGGTTCAGGGATAAGATTTGGGTTAGGGTTAAAGCTTAAGGTTAGCGTTATGGTTAAAGTTTAGGGATAGGGTTAGGGTTTGATTAGGGTTAGGATTTATATGAATGGTTATGGTTAAGGTTAAAATTTACATCTTATTTGCAGATATGGTTAAGATTTTGGTTAGGCTTAGGGTTTAAAGTTGTCGTTAAGATCATGGCTAGGATTAGGGTTTATATAATGATTAAATTTAGGGTTATGGTTGGAATTATGTTTAGGGTAAGATTTAGGGTTAGAGAAAATTTACTTCTTATTTGGGGTTATAGTTAGGATTTTGGTTACGCTTAGGGTTTAAAGTTATGGTTAGGATTAGGGTTTATATCATGATTAGATTTAGGGTTATGGTAAGAATTATGTTTAAGGTTAGATTTAGAGTTAGGGTTATGGTTAGTGTTAGGGTTAGAGTTAGGGATAGGGTTAGTTTGATTGAGGGTTAATGTTAGGGTTAATGTTAGTCTTAGGGTTTAGGGTTAGGTTAGTATTATATTTAATATTAAGGTTAGGGTTAATATTTTTCTTAGAGTAACTATAGTTCTAGCTCTAATGCTTTATGTATCCAAACCCTAACCCTAATTTAATCATAAAATTAGTGTTAATTCATAATATTAGTGTTAATATTAGGGGTAGAGGTCGAATTAATGTTTGTGTTAGAGTCATTCTTTCGACGAAACTCCTCCCTCGACGAGCCATTTTCATATCTCATAGACACCTTAGTTTCATTGACACCTTTATGTCGATGAAACTGATACCTTTGGTGAGTCCTTATAGTGATCCATCAAAGCCAATAGTCTATTCGATATTCATTTTGATAACATGGTGCCACTGGCTGCCACACGGCACTCCTTGATTGGCTCCAGAGTCCTTATCATGACCTCCACTAACCACTAAAATGAACCTCTTCATAACCAACTGCCTTAACTATTTGCATTAACTGTTGGCCATAGCTCACCGCTAGTGGTTTGTCGCCAAGTCGTGACCTTTAACAGTTAAGCACCTTCATGTTGCGGTATAAAAATGGTTGTCAGATCTTTCACAACATAATCCGATCCGCTTGGAGTTGTAGGCTAGTTGATCTCCCCTTTTGCTGCAAAATTAGGCCGCTCTGAGATGCTCACGCATGTGGGGGCCCACTGGAATGAGCTTCCACCTTGCCAAAATCTCGTAAGCTTTGATATTAAGGATATAGGCGACCGAGCTATTAAATACAAAGATGCTCCTCCCTACGACCAATGTGGGATAAATGGTCTGCCTAGGCCTTTCCATCGGATCATTAGGAAGACATCAAAACTTGAATTCTGATGGCCGATGCCGACTTTCTGCACTCCACACTTCTTATTGGGTCATCGGCATAACATTAAAACTATCCACCCGATACCCACTCCACACTCCGGCGACCTCATCGAGGTAAGTCCTACTGATCGGGGTAGGTTTTGCCGATAAGGTAAAATTTCAAAAACTGCCATAAACACACCATGACGAAGTGTAGATGTAAATTTTTTGAAATGGGCCTCCCAATTCATCAAAATTTAATGGATCCCAACACAGAAAACAAAGAAAAGAGTCATAATCATCATGGATCCTCTAGTCACTTTTGGACATCCTTGAGTAGCTAAAGCAATGATCTTCGCTAATTTGATAAAAAGAGTCAACCAAAATAGACAAAACTTAGCAGTGAGATTGGCTGTGTCTTTTCTTTGATATGTTTGGTGTGATTTTGATAATGTCTACTTTCAGAAGATTTGGACCTCATATAAGACCGATATGTCTGGTTTCGAGTGTACTAATTTTGTTTAAGACAAGATGTTGATCACATTGATAGTTTTATAAATTGATAGATTAGAAAGTTGATTAGTGTGATTGCAGACGTTTTGACAAGCTAGTTGTTTCCTTTGTTTAACTTTGTGTGAAGTGTTTGCAAGACATTTGTTGGGGTGTTTGATTCTTGCAAGACAATTTATTGCAAGTTTTAAATTGGTATTTTGAATGTTTTTTTTAATTTTTGAAGAGCTTTTGAATGTTTCTAGATTTTTTCAGGATCATATTTTGAATGTTTAGGATTTTTTCAGGATCATTTTATGATTTTTTTGGATATTTTCAAGATCATTTTTTGAATGTTTTGGATTTTTTCAGGATCATTTTTTGAATGTTTTGGATTTTTTAAGGATTGTTTTATGATTTTTTTGAGTTTTTTTAGTTATCCCCCCAAGTATGCAGACCTTACAAGATGATGCATAATGTGATGGAGACACTAAATTTTTTATATGAGTTATGCCAATGCAAGATACATGACAATAATGTAGTTCCTATTCGAACAAGGATGAGCGTGTGTGTCTTTCATTTTGAAATGCACTAATTGGATTAAAGGTGTGAAACATTTTAGAGATAGGAGTTCAATCCATTCTCAAAAGACTTAGACCATCTAACCTAGCACACTATGTAACCAAGATTTATGAATGGAGGCACGGAAAACTTCTCCATCAATTCTTTAAACTTTGATCTTCTTTTGCCCATGTGTGTGCATTTGAGTTCATTCTTACCCTTATAACTATCAAAGACCCTTGGAATCGTATGTGGCTAGCTACATGAGATATTATAACTTCAAAAGCAACTTGAATAGAGCCTCGCTGCTAGTAAGCTTTTAGGGCTCCGACGAGGTTATGCACTATAATCTCTCAAATATTGCACCATTGCCAATAGGCATCCATAGCCCTGATGGAATTATTTGCATGTTGCCATAGTCAAGCTTTCTCTTTTTTTTGTCGCACTTGTATGCATTATATTTTAGTAATGTATCATTTTTTTTAAAAAAAAATTGTTTGTTTTGTCTTGAGCTTGACATAAAAAAATTTTATTTTATTTTCTTGCCTTGACTTGTAAGTAATGAAACCTAGTTGGGTATTACAATTAAAGCAGCGCTGAAGCAGAATATTGGATTTTTCACTAGCCACATGATCAAATAGGTATCTATAATGACTTAGAGTTTTTGATTAATGTGTAAGATATAGCATTTGATAGATTTTTGGTAACAATACTTGATAAGAAAACGTATACCCAACAAAGGATAAAGTGTAATCTCAATGTGATGTTGAAGATGAATGACTAGAGACCTCCTAAAGACTTTATGAACTAGTATCTAGGAAATGAGACAACCTTCATTCCATTCAATGCAGACAAGTGAATGGCTCGAACAATCACAGTGTTTTATTGATGCAACTATATGAGAATTATGCAAATATAGTACTGGAATTGAAATGAACCCACCCTTAGATGTAATATCTTTTTAGGAGCATACTATTGATGAGATCAGGCAGTGAATCTCCCTCCATTGTTTGCAAATGATAAGCGCCATTTCCAGTTACTTTCATTATGACAAACGAACGTAACCAGTTAGGTTCAAACTTTCCTAGTTTTTCATGTTCAACAAGGTTTCTTTGATTTTCTTTAAGAACGATATCTCCTATTTTGAAGCAATGTGGGTTGACTCATTTGTTGTAGCTTCTTGTAATTTTATTTTGGTAGCCTTTTAAATGGTTTAGAGCGCTTTGTCATTTTTCATCTAGGAATTCTAATTCTTGCAAACATGCAACTCTATGGTTTTCTTCTAAGATAATTTTTTTAGAGAGACTCTTAGGGATGGCAATTCTACTTTGATAGGGATGCCAACTTTCTTTAAGATTTTCAAAATAGTTTTGTTTGTTGCCTCACCTTGACCATTGCTTAGGGGATAGTAAGGTGTTGCAAAATGTTGCTGGATTTTAAATTGTTCACACAACTCGCTCACTTATTAATTTTTAAAGGGTTGTCCAGTATCAGTCATGATGCACATGGGTACCCCATACCTAGAAATGACTTAATTCAAGATAAATGTTTCTATTTGGTTTCCTGTTGTAAAAATCATCGGGATTGCTTCAACCTATTTTTTGAAATATTTTGCAGTGGTGAGAATAAACTTATGTCTATTGGAAGAGGTAGGATTTATTTTCCCTACAAGATCTAATCCCCATTGTGAAAATGGCCATGGTGATGTTATTGGCTGAAGATCTTGAGTAGGTGCATGAATGAGATTCCCATGTATCTAGCATTGCTTGCATCTTTGGACATACTTGTAAGCATCTTTTTCCATTGTAGGTCAATAGTAACCTGTTTGTAATAGTCTTTTTGCTAGAGAAGATCTAGAAGAATGTGTGTCACATATTTCATCACGAACTTCTTTTAAGATGATTTGTGTGTCTTCCATATCAAGGAATATAAGTAAGGTGTTGTATATACTTTTCCTATATAAAGTATCAGCAATGATTGCATGTTTGATGATTGTCATATGAGTTCCTTTCTTTGATTCTGTGAAAGATCTGGAGGCATATATTGATCATGCAGGTATGTGTATATATCTATGTACCATGGACACTCAGGTCCTACTATCATACAAACATATTCAGTGCATGATATTTCATATTGTTTGTACGGTTGTAATTTATCATCTTTTGTATTGTAATCATCATTGACTTGATTGATGGTGAGTTGTGAGTCTCCAAAGACCTATAGATCTTTGATGTTCCATTGTAGTACAGTGCATAGTCCTACCATTAGGGCTTCATATTTAGCAATGTTATTGGTACAAGGGAAGCTAATCCTGAATGATTTGGGAATTGAATCTCGTTGAGGAGTTATGAACAAAATTCCTGCTCCTACTCCATGATTTGTATGTGAACCATCAAAGAATAATTTTCACTATGTTTGTGTTGATAGTGTAAATACTGATTCATCTGGAAAATCTATTACCATTGGATGGTTGTCTTGTAGAGGTTCTTCTGCAAGTTGGTCTGCTATGATTTGTCCCTTTATAGCCTTTCTGTTGACATATTCAATATCGAATTCATCAGGTATTTGAGTGGATCAAATTGTGCAACCAGCTATATTTTATGACTCAACATATAATGTCTCAGTTTTGGTGATGCAAAGGCTACTGCAAGACATTCTCTTTCTATCTGTGTGTAGTTGAGTTCATACCATGAGTGTTCTACTAATGTAGTATACTGCTCTCTCTTTTCCTTGTTCATCATGTTGCACTAGGAGGGCACCTAAAGAAGAATTTGTTGCAGTTATATACAGTAATAATGGTTTCCCATGTACTGGTGGAACCAATATTGGAGTGGACAATAGATATTCTTTTAGTTTTTCAAATGGCTCCTCACATTGTTGTGTCCATTTAAATATAACACTTTTCTTCAGAAGATCTTGAGATGGTTGGCACTTTTCTACCAATTGGGATATGAAGCACCCTATGGACTATAATCTCCCTTGTAAACTTCTGAGTTGTTTGAGTGCAGTAGGTGATGGCATGTCTAAAATTGCTCTAACTTTCTCTAGATCTATCGCAATTCCGCAATTGGATACAATGAAGCCCAAGAGTTTACTAGAGGTTACTACGAAGACACATTTTTTTGGATTTAGTCTTACATTGTATTGCTCAAGTCTATCAAAGATCTTAGCCAATATATTTAGGTGACTATCCCTTGTTTTGGATTTTGCTAGCAAGTTGTCTACATAATCTTCCATGATTGTGTGTATCATATCATGAAACAAGGTGGTCATTTCTCTTTGATAAGTGGCACATGCATTCTTAAGGCTGAATGTCATCACATTCTAGCAATAGGTTCCCCATGGACAATTAAATGTTGTCTTTGGTTGATCTTCTAATGCAATTTTGATTTGATTATAACCGAAAAAACCATCCATGAGTGATATCACTTCATTTCCAGCTGTTAAGTCCACTCTGATGTCTATATTAAGGAGCAAAAAGTTATCTTTGGGACAAACCTTGTTAAGATCTCTGAAGTCGGTGTAGATCCTGATACCTCCAGTATGCTTGGATACTGGGACTAGATTTAAAATCCATTCAACATAGTCTATAGGTCTGATGAAACCCAAATCTAACAATTTTTGTAACTCAATTTTGACTAACAAAGCAATGTGAGGGTGCATTTTCTTGAGCTTTTTTTTGTGTGGCTTTACCCCTGGAAGTAAAGGCAAGTGTTGTAAGACTAATTTTGGGTCTAATCTAGGCATATCTTCATAGGAGCATGCAAAATTGATGGGTCTTTGCTTAAATAAGTTGATAAATTTCTCTTTTTCCACTGGATCGAGGGATTTTGCCAAGTGAATGTTACGAACCTTCTCAGAATTGCCGATGTTGATTTCCTCAGTTTTTTCTACCAGTAATGTTGACCGTTCTTTACCATCAGGTAGGGCAGCTATTATGTGTTCAACTTTATTATCACTGTCATGATTAAGAGAAGAGCTTGCTTCTCCAAAATATGCAATTCTATCTAGATCTACTGCATAGAAAACTTTGTGATCATTATAAGGGAATCGATCCGTTGCACCCAAGAATTTTGCTATAGCTTCATCATTTTAGAACCAATCTAATTGTGGCTCTCCTTTTTGCCCCCAGTCAATCAAAATGGATGTATGAGGGGAAAATCTTTGTCTCTTGTCATTTTAGAGGATACAAATATCATGCATACTTGATTATGATATGTTGTTTCTTCATCATATATTGGTGATGAGTTGTCTTCATTGTCAAATGGAAATTCATAGTCATGATAATCTGTGACACTTTCTATGTATATTTCACTTTCTGATTTTGTATCACTTATCTTCAACTGTTCTGGTAACTGATTTTATTGTAAATGAGTAGGCCTCGTTTGTATTGTGGATACCCTTCTTAAGCTTGGTATTAGTCTTTGCATTTTTTCTTCATTTGATTCAAATGGAGGTGCTAAAGTTATTTCTCTTGGCAAAAGTATGGATAATAACCAAGGATTCGGTTCATCTGCTGGTGCTAAGCCTGTGTATGTTGCCATGTTTTCTTGCACAGATGATTCGGGTATTATACTGCTGGTTGTCTCTATGTTAGATTCTTACAGAAGTT
>NW_026730017.1:0-26552 GCF_030272615.1 Cryptomeria japonica
ACATGTTTTTGTCTTTTTCCTTCACAGTTTTATTTGTCTTTTTCCTTTCTTATACTTTTAGTTATATTTTATGTATATATTGTCAAGATGTTTGAGAGTGGTTCTAGATCTCTAGGAGATATAATGTAGATTCTAGTTTTTAGAGTATTCATATAAATTTCAAATATAGTTAAATTTCAGTAATCAGCATGCTCATATCAGCATTATCTCCCTAGTCTCTTCCTTACATTCTCCCTCTCTCTTCCTTAACCCTTGCCCCTCTCTCTCTTAGGTCTATCCCTCTCTACTTCCTTCCCTCTTAAGTATCTCTCCCTCTCTTTACCATCTCCCTCACCCACTCTCTCTCTTTGGTATATCCCTCTCTTTTCGTCTTTCACTTGGGGTCTCTCTTTCTCTCCCTCTCACATCTCCATCTCTTACTCTCTCTCCCCCTCTCTTAAGTGTCTCTCTCTCTCATTATCTCCCTCTCCCTCCCCATCCCCCTCCATTTCTCTTACTCTCTCAAGTCTCTATTTATTTCCCTCTCTCTCTCTCTCTCTCTCTCTCTCTCTCTCTCTCTCTCTCTCTCTCTCTCTCTCTCTCTCTCTCTTTCTCTCTCTCTCCCTCCCATTCCATTTCTCTTTCTCTCAAGTTTGTCTCCCTCTCTCTCAAGTCTCTCTCCCTATCATTATTCTTCCTCCCTCCCCTCCTATATCTCCCTATCTCTATTCTTTCTCCATATCCTCGGGTTGTTGGCATATGCTAGATCTGGTTAAGTGTTGTCATTGATGTCAACAGTGTATCCCGGTTGGATATGGTTTTACTATCCTGGTTGGACCTATCCTAGTTAGACTTGGTGTTCATCTTGGTTTTGGCTTTGATTCCGATCCAGTATGATCAAATCCTTGGATTCAGTTTTCAATGCTTATTTAGGATGGTTATATGCTTGCCATATTCTATTGGTTCATGATTTGGTGCTCTGGTAGCTATCGCTTATGTTCTCAGTTAATATTTCTTGATACCGGTTAGCTTTATCGATTAGCGATATTTAATGATTTGGTTAGATAATTTTGGCTCGACTTATGAAATCGGTTTTTATCATGTTGAAGGTACTTCTTGATCGTATCCTAACTATTTGGTGACTTTGCATTGGGTAGCGTGTTATGATATTTCTATTTGGATCTGGTTAGACTTTTTGTGTTATTGCACTAAGGGTTTCTATCGGTTGGTGAAACATGTTGGATTTTGGTCTTAGCGGAATTTTCGCAAATATAATAGTTTGAGAATTTGAATTAGGTCCATGCTATGTAATGTAAATCATAATATTGGTCTGATGGTATCGTGTGATGTAATTTTTGTAATGATGGGCTTTTGGGTTTAGGGTTTAGTCGACCTTATCAATAAGGTTGATGATCTATATTTATAGGTGACTTATTCATTTAATTTTGGTATCGATAGTTTTTGGTATTGATGGTTATGTCTGCATTGTCAGAGAAAGGCTTATGTGTGAATAAAGTTATATCTTTAAGCGAAGGGATCAAAAGGTTTTTGTGTTGCAGGGCAAACATCTATGCTTAACTG
The DNA here is from genome assembly GCF_030272615.1 of Cryptomeria japonica. Classification (NCBI taxonomy): domain Eukaryota; kingdom Viridiplantae; phylum Streptophyta; class Pinopsida; order Cupressales; family Cupressaceae; genus Cryptomeria; species Cryptomeria japonica. The sequence goes on from NW_026730017.1 coordinate 1,561, forward strand.
GAACTGTATCAAGTATTAGTACATGCTACTTTCAGAGTTCATTTTTTTTGGATTTTAGTATGATGCTTTATAAGTCAGTGAGATTTCTCTCTTTGTGATGAGCAGTGAGCTCTAGGTTGTTGTCCCGATTGCAAGTGCAATCCCCATTGTAATTATTTCACATACTGTTGTAGAAGTATTATCTGATTGTGGGTAGGGTTTCCTACCGTAGTTTTTCCCTTTACTGGGTTTTCCATGTCAAAAATATTAGTGTCTTGTGTATTTTGCTTTCATGCTTTATCTTTCATTGTGTTGTGCTCTGGTATTAATCTTATAATTTGCATTAACTGTTATACTTGTGAGAAAAATAATTCACCCCCCTCTTAGTTTTCTCCCAGTATTGGATCATTCCAACAATTGGTATCAGAGAAAGGTCCTCTCTACAGAAGCTTAACCACTTGAGGAGATCCAGTGACATTAGCATCAAGTTCTACATTCAATCCCTATCGAAAGGTGAGTCTTAGATTTGATGGTACAAATTATAAAATATGGAACAAACGAATAAGGATTCATCTGAGATGTCTTGGAGCTAAAGTTTGGGAGATAGTGGAGAAAGGGTATATACCTCATGATTCTAATTCTGGAATACCGACACCTGTTGATGAATAAAAGAGAGCTTAAAATGATGTTAGAGCGAAAGAAGCATTGTTGAGTGCCCTATATGATGAAAATCTATTGAATGTCATAGAGTTAGAGAATGCAAAGAAGATCTGGTTGAATTGTGAAACTCTTTATGAAGGTGACCAAGCAATAAAGATTGAAAAATTTGAAGGTTTCTGGGTAAGATATGAAACTTTGAAGATGGAAGAAGATGAGAAGATTAGTTCTTTCATGGATAGAGTAAATGAAATTGTCATGGGAATCAAATGTTGTGGCGGATCAGTTAGTGAGGATGAGGTTGTGTCAAAGATTTTGAGAGTTCTACTTCTAACTTACAAGATGAAAGCTATTGTAATTAATGAACTCCAGACAATGTCAAGTACCCCTTTTACTAGAGGTACATTACTTGGGAAATTTACTGCTCTTGAGCTTGAGGAACTTGGAGATCAGAGTGCTACTAAAACTAAAATTGCATTTAAAGCATCTGCCTCTAGTAAGAAGAAGATAGATTGGAAGAAGTTGTATGCTAAATACTTGGAGGACATTGAAAGGGAAGACAGAGAACTTGAAGAGTTGGAAGCCCTGATTTCTTATAATGAATTCCTAAAGGATCGGTTGGAAGTAAGTATAAAGGAAAAGTCCCTTTTAAATGTTTTTCATGCAATAAGATTGGTCATTTTGCTTCTAGATGTCTTGAAAGAGCTGCTAGAAATCATGAAAGATTTGTGAGGAGTTATAAGCCTAATCCGAAATATCAGAGGAGACCTAGATTTAGAAGGAATAAGGATAAATCATGTTATTATGCTGGTGATGATGGTGATGATGAACCTATAAATGGAACCGATAATGGAAGCTCAGGTAAAGATTGGGTCTTTATTTCTATCAAGGATGATTCTCTGGAACCTATCATTGAAGAAACTCAAACTGAGGTGAAGACTTTCGCTACTAAAATGGAAGAAAAGGATGAATGGGTTATAGATAGTGGATTCTCACATCACATGACCAGCGACAAGATAAAATTTCTAACACTGCAATAATTTGATGGTAGACTAGTCGGATTTGGAGACAACAAGGCATGTAGGATCAAAGGCAAAGGATCAATATCATTGAATGGTAAGACTAATATTGATAATGTTTATTATGTTGAAGGCTTAAAGCATAATCTTTTAAGTGTAGGTCAGATGGTGGATAGAGGATTTCATTTGCAATTCAAGAATGGAAAATGCAAGATCATCAATAGATCTAGATTGGAAATTTCTTTCGGAACACAGACCAAAGAAAATATCTTTCATTTGAACTCTGGTGAAAATTCTTGTTTGATTTCTCAGATTGATGAAAACTGGTTATGGCATAAGAGGATGTGTCATGTAAACTTTGATTGCATAGTGAAGATCAATTCGACACAAGCTATCAGAGATTTGCCCAAGATTGTTAAACCTCGTAATCTAGTATGTTTTTCAATCCTTACAACAGATCTCTAATCGACAAGCACTTGAAAAATTCACTTTGGCTAAGAGAGCCGCTTTTGATCAGATCATTGAGAGAGAGAGAAGAAAAAGATTGAGGAGAAGCTAATTTTGATAGAAAATTCTTTGAAATAATGTACTAATATATACAGGGTATGTTGCAATACTAAGATACTTACAAAAAATGTAGATACAAAGATAAAAGAGATATAGGAGAAGATTGCTAGTATTGCTAACTCTTTTGATGGACTAATTTCATTGACAACATCTATCGATGGACAAATTTTGACTTTGGAGAACCAAATTTATGCTCTTGAAAAGGAAAGAGATAAGATCATTCAGAGAGCCAGAAGTCTCAGAGGTTTGGTGAGTCCAAGATTGGATTCACTCTGTGTACATAAGAAGGAATGCATGGATATGCTGAGAAATCCCACACCGGCATAAGTTAATGAGAAAGAATCACTTGCATATTTACTGAGTGGACTTGTATATATCTTCGACACATTCAAAACCGGATGGGATACTTATATGGAATTATTGGAGAAATCTTCTCCAAAAATCTTGAAACTGGTCAAGCTCAGGTAAGACATTTTTGGAGGTATTTAGTGTACAGTACTTATTCTTTGACATATTTTTTTTGGGCATTGATGTCAAAGGGGGAGTAGTATACATGTGAAAAAGAATGAAGAGTTGCATACGTTAGGGGGAGTTACAGAGAATTTGGAATATTGAAGTACTTTTCATATTCAGCTCAAGGGGAGCAGGGTAGGATGAACCGACAGTTGAAACCATGACCATTTTTCACATGAGTGTTGCCATCAATGCCAAAGGGGGAGATTGTTGGCAATTGACACTCCTTTGGTTAGGTTTAATTATGTTGTCATTGATGGCAACATGATTTTGGGTTTAGACTTCATATGGTGTATTGGTAGGCACTTCACAAACTCTACATCGGCACCGACAGGATAGAAGATTTCTCTAGTCACCGACAATGTAGGCCAACATGGTATAGTTAAGGTTATCAGTATTGGAGGTTGACTTATCTTGGGTCTAGCATAGGCAACTTATTTTAATGTTTATTTATTTATGTTATATGGCCAACATGTAATCTGATATTGTATATATCCTTGTAAGCTGACATAAGGCATAAATTTGTATAGGGTATATAGGGCAGATTGATTAGATCATTTTAAATAAGAAGAATATTATAGGGATATAATGTAATGCATATGTAAATGTGATATGATGCGAAATATATCAGAGAGACTATTTATGTGAGGAATTTATTGTAAGGGTTATTCCAGTACAAAGGTTTAGGGTTTTTACTGAAACAAACATGACTTAAACCGAAACTGTATTCTAGCATAGAAGATGCTATCTTAACAGTTCTCACTTCTCTGGATTGTTGTCTGGAATTTTATGTAGTCAGTGAGGCTCCTATTGTGATTAAGCAGTGTGCTCTAGGCTGTAAGCCTTCCTGCAAGTGCAGGCCCATAATATATTATAATATCTCTTCATATGGCCAGTGAATTGATATTGTGGGTCACAAATCCCACCTTGGTTTTTCCTCATTGAGGTTTTCCACGTATAAATTTGTGTGTTATGATTCTCATTTATATGTTTGGCTTATTGGTTGATTTACTTCTTTCAATTCTATTTATGCTAGTATACCAGTTGGTGTATGAATATTTTGTTAAGGCTAAAATTTACCATTTCGGTATAACACTGATTCACCCCCCCCCCCCCCCCCCCCCCCTCTTCAATTTTATTGGTTTCCAACACTAAGTCATAGGAAAAGGATGGAAGAAACACAATAACAAGTGGGACATATATTTACATGATTATCCTAGCAACAAAGAGGAGATAAAAAAGTTTGTGTTAGAGAAATTTAGGAATGCCATGTGGACAAAGCAGCTAGGCAGGAAAAATGTGTACTATATTAAATAATTCAATCCTACTTAGGAGGATGGTGAAAAAGTTTACTTGATATTTGTGATTAATGGAAAGACCAAAATTCTAATTGTACAGTTAAGGACTGGATCTCATGATTTGAGATGTGATATGGGTACATGGAAGGTGCCCAAAGAAGATTGGGAAAAAAAGGATGTGCATTTTTTGTAGCAAGTGAGTTGTATTTAATCAAGGAGTGTGCAATGTATGAAGATATTCATAGCTAGTTTGATAATGAATTAAAGGTAGATAGTTTTAATGAGCTTTTTGAACAGATGAGGCTTCACAAAACAACAAGTCTCTTACTCAAGATTCATAAGAGAAGGACCAACATGGAAAAGATCTTGAAATCGGGATAATTTGGCACATCTTGGTCCCTTAGACCATTGGGTCTCATGGAAATGATTAAAATTATTTCATTCATTCATTCTTTTTAGGGAGCTTCCACCTTTGTATTTCTCTTGTATTTTCTCCATCGTGCAAGACAAAAATATATACACATGCCAAAAGCTCCAAGGTGATTCCATATTTTTCTCTCTTTGCTATGAATGGTTATTATTATTTTGCAGGATATACAACTGACTAGGTGGTCATTTTTGTGTACAATTGTGTCATATTACAATTAATAGCCTCCTCGAAGTGATGGTTCTCTTTCAGAGTAGTTTCATCTGAATTTCGTAGAGGGACAAAATTAGGGTAAAATTCCCTAAACTCATTTGAAAGGGAATACCTACTGAATAAATTCTCATTGATCAACTTCCAAATTTATTTTTATCACGTGTCCTGTTATTTATTAAGACATAAATGGTAGTCCATAGTAATTTTATGGTTTCTTAAAATTTTATTTAGTTTAATATAAAAAATTAGTTACCTTAATAAAATTTAACTTGTATTCAAATTTAAATTGCTTCTTTCACATTTTAGCTATTTCTTTCAAGATTTTTGTATTATAAGGTCTATCTTTATACATTCTTTTTATTATTAATATATTTAATTTTTTAACTAAAAAAATTACTAATAAAATAGGATAAATATTTATCATTTTTGGTCTAAAGGATAAATTAAATTGCTATGGATTGTTTAACGATTGAAGTGAATGATGTCCAAGTAGAATAAAATATTATATAAAATAGTAAAGAGATTAAGCTAAGAAAAGAAGCACCATCCAAAAACAAGTCAAACGTGAAATAGTAAACAATAAACAAACTCACTTATCTCGTTTGCACTAGCAAGATATGGCGATATTGTGGGTGCCTTCATATTAATTATTGATCCTCTATCATGGTGTTCATAGCACTATAGGGGCTCAAATAACTAACGATGGAAGGAATATATTCATTTGAAAGAGCTTACTCATGTCAAATAACTTTTAATAATGAAAGTGTTGCAATTTAGTTGCTAAGAATAATCATATGCTCCTCGATTATACCATCCATCAAGATTTAAATCCCTCAAAAGTATGATTGGGCTAGGTTTGACCTTAAGATACTTTAAGCCCCTACTTGCTAGTTTAAGCAAATGCTAGCTTTTGCAAAGAGGAGGACACTATCAATGGATGGCGGCCAATTGCCCTCCTTAATACTTCATACAAAATTATAGCTAAGGCTCTTGTGCAAATAATTAAATGCATTTGTCAAATGATTGTATCCAAAGAAAAGTAGTTTCTTGGGAGGAAGATTTATCTTAGACAATTTGGTTCTTGCATGGGAAATAACTGAATCCCAACAATCTGCTTAAGATAAACTAATTATTAAGCTTGACTTTGACAAAGCTTATAAACATTTCTACTGGCCATCCATCCTTAAAATGCTTAAATGGATTGGATTTGGACCTAAATTATGTGAAAAAATCTATATGTTATTCATGGATACATCTGCTAGAGTTGTTGTCAATAGTGTGCTCTCTCCTTCATTTCCCTTGCAAAAATCCATTCGACAAGTTTGTCGCCTTGCTCCTTATTTGTATGTCCTTAAGACTGATGCACTTGGTTATATGTTTCAACACACTCTATCAAATAGACTTATTCAAGGAATATCTCTTCCAAACAATGTTACAACTCTAAATTCTCATTTTGCGGATGACAATATGTTATTCATTCAAAATTATACAGATGAAGTGACTAATATGTTTGACATATTAGATCTTTCTATTACTATTTTAGGCTCTAAGTTGGCCATGCATAAGATTGAATTCATAATGACTCATCCCAACCCTCAACCACCTCGAATTTCCAGTTAATAGAGTGAGGTGAAGCATGTCACTATAACAAGATACCTTGGTATCCCATTTGGTATAGGTGTTTCACTTAACGAGATGTGGAATTGATTCTTGCATAAACTAAAAAATAAACTTCAACAAGTTCCTTTCCATGGCCCATAGAATCCAAGTCGCCAACAAAAATCCTTTTAGCTAGTCATGTCTATATCTCTTCTTGTTGGCTGCCCTTTAAAACCTGCTACAATTACTTGAATCAACTTATTAGAAGTTTCCTTTGGGACAAATGGAGAAATACCAAAGGTATTTCGGCTACTTTGTGGACTCATTGCATCAAACCAAAAGATAAAGGTGGTTTAGGAATTATAGACCCCTATACCCAGGGCATTTGCCTCACTACGAAATGGACTGTGAGAGCTTTGGATGGAGACGCTCCTTGGAAACACCTTGGAGACATTCCTTGGAAACTACTATTGGATGATTTTAAAATTTTCTTAGCTAGAAAGATAAGCTTCTTCTTGCACCTTATTTTAAAACATATGGTTCAACACCCGTCAACTCCATTTGGAGAGCTTGGAAAACTAGATCCAAAAAATTAAATTATTATGCTTAGACCTTGAGTCATGGATTGAGTTTTTCCTCTTCTTCCATTTGATGGAACTAGTTGGTTCAAGAAAACAATAGCCCTCTAGCTACTATTAAAAACCTCAAAGGTAGAGACTTCTTTAAAAAGGGCATTCAAGTTTTTTGAGACTTATGAGATCCTCTGAATTTTGATTAGAAAACATGGCAACAAATCAAAACGCGGATCAATCTTTCTATAGTATACATGACCCCTATCCAAAAAACACAACAGCTTGTCAGGCCTGAGTTGTGGTGTCTCGTGTCGTCACCATGTCACGATAACTTTATTAAAGATTGAAACTAGCCTAGCAATTAGAAATTCCAAAGTTTCTCTCTGAAAACTATCTATAAGAAACTCCTTCCTTCCATTCCCTTATCCCACCAACTCAATCTCAAGTGGCATTACAAGCTCAATAGATCAAGATTGAACAAGTTAAGCTCACTCATTTGAAAATCTAAACCTGATGTGCAAGCGCAGTTGATAGCGTGGAAAATTATTCATGTCAAACTCCCTATTAGTGATCTACTATCTTTTATCAGCCCCCCTCCTTCTTGTCCCTTCTGCTCTGAAAAAAGAAACTGTCAAGCATGCATTTTGGCTCTACTCTCATGCTCAAAACCTTTGGGGCCTACTCTTCTCCACTTTCCCTAGGCTATTTCCCCAAGCTTGGACTTGGAAATATACTTTGCTTGGTCTCTCCTCCACTCACAATATTATTACTCAAACGACACATTATTCTTAAGCACATTTGGAGATTCAGGTGCATGGATGCCTTTTCACATACTTTGTACCCCCTTCAAATCAAGTAATTGATTATTTGTATGGATTTCTCTCCACAAATCCTTACTCTTCAAACTGCATTTCAAGTTAATGCACAGCTCAAAAGGACACTTGAGGACCTGCAAGTTCAACTTAATAATTTTGAGGCAAAGTTTAAAATTCAAGGCATTTAGACAGGTGATATGAGTACTTAGATTGGAGAGACCGAAGATCATTGTACTATGTTGTAACTGGCTACTTTGCTTGTTGTATTAGACCTTTGTTCCAAATGTCATGGACTACTTTGTAGCCATTTTCATTGTTCTAGAGAAGTATAATCAACATATTTATGTTGTCAGTATTGAACTCCATACAAGGTCTGAAATACTTGATCCATTTTCTTGTTGCTGGGTAGCAGTTAATATTGCTTGTTTCAATCACTTCTTGTTGTTGGGCAACATTTCTCACTATTGGGCAACATTCTGAATAGATTTGTATGACTACTTTCTCCTTTCTTGTGTACAACACTATGATTTTGTAATTGAATTTTCTTTTTCCAATAAATAAATAAATGGTGATGATTTATCGCAAAAACAAACAAACACAAAGCTTAGAAAAAGCATGTAAGATGATCTATTGCATCATCTTATAATTTTTTTCATTCATGAATTATATTTTTGGATAACAATTATTATAATTTTTTAAAAAATGTAAAGTTTTATATTTGACATGTAATAATAATATATTGTTATTATTTACTTACATTGAACATGTTACCTTTATGAGACCGAGCAGCTGGACTTAGTGATCAATGACAAAAAGTTTAAAAAGCATGCAAGATGATATAATGTGTTGCCATCTTACACATGTTTTTTTTTCTCAATCATTGATTTTTATTTTTGCGTAGTAGGCTTTTTCAAAAGGATGAGCACAAATTTGATTAGCAAGAGAAAAATAGCAATGAGATTTTGCCTTTATTTTGCTTCTTGCATGCAACCTTGTTGTAAGTAGCAAGGTAAGCACAAAACACGTATGACCTTTGATAGTTTGTCTCTCCTCAAAATCGCATTCTTTTAGAATCCACAATGCACTACTAATTACCACCCTTGAATATGCTCAGCCAACTCCCTTTTCACTTTAATGCCTAATTTAAACAAATTTTGTTTATGATTAATATTTATTTTAGATATAAAGTTCGTATTATAATTATATCTATTAAAATATTATATATTCTGTTGTTGATGGAATAGTGTAGAGACCCTTTTTCCTACCTAATACAAAACACAGACGTGATGTATCGTCAAATAATCACAGCGCACCAGAAGAAGTGATGTATCGTCAAATCGTCACAGCGCACCAGAAGAAGTATCACGAAACAAGCAAGAGAAAAGCTGTAGAAATTACTCTAAAATGACTGTAGTCCAGGTTAAAATTCCAAGTGCCAGAGGACTTTAAAACGTTCTCCACCGTGCAAGACATAAATATGTTACGTAGACCGCCAAAATTTGTTAAAATTCCAAGTGCCAGAGGACTTTAAAACGTTCTCCACCGTGCAAGACATAAATATGTTACGTAGACCGCCAAAATTTGTTAAAATTCCAAGTGCCAAAGGACTTTAAAACGTTCTCCACCGTGCAAGACATAAATATGTTACGTAGACCGCCAAAATTTCTACGTGATTCCATATTTTTCTCTCTTTGCTCTCAAACGGTTATATTTAGTGGCCTCCTGGAAGTCACATTTCTCTTTCCTTGGGAGTTTCCACCTTTGTACTTCTCTTGTATTTTCTTCACCGTGCAAGACTAAAATTTATACGCGTGCCAAAAACTGTCCGGGTGATTACATATTTTTCTCAGGCTATAAATATTTTCCCAGGCTATGACGACTGACAATTAAAATTGAAAGGACGTGTCTGTCGTGCAAATGTATCATATTTGAATTTAGTGGCATCTTCGAAGTGACGTTTCTTTTTCGGGGCAGTTTCCATATTTGAAGTGACATTTCTGTTTCCTGATAGTTTTCACCTTGGTATAAAATGTTCACGCTGTTCAGTCGATTGACTTCAAAATTGAGTGAACATGTCTGCCGTGCAATTGTATCATAGTAGAATTTGGCTGAAGCTATTCTAGTTCCAAAACAGACTTTTCTTACAGTATGTTAGTGACAGGTTAGTCAATTGCAACCGTTAATTACAAAATCGACAGTGTAAAACACGGAAGACGCGTGTACTGTCTTTTTTGGAACCCGAATAAACACATCCGTAGAATTTAGTAGAATTTAGTAGCCTCCTTGAAGTTTCCACCTTACAATTTCTCTTGTATCGCTGTATATCTAGGACGTTCGTGATGTACGAAATCAGGGTAAAAGTCTGCAGAGAAAATATGTCGGCCACTTTGTAGGTATATGAAATGCACGCGAAACCCTCTCATTCTAATAAAAATTAGATTCTTTGAGTCCAAGGAATAGTGAATAGATTCTGTTTGCATCACCTCCCAAATTTATTTTATCATCATTTTTTAAAATATTTTATTTTTTTACTTTAATATTAAAAATCAATTGAGTTAGTAAAACAAATTAAGTTGTATTCGAACTTAAATTGTTTCTTTCAAGATTTTTTGTTTTGAAAGGCATCCTCTTACACATTCTTTTTATTATTAATATATGTATTTTTCTAATAAAAGAAATTAGTTGAGAAAACAAGATAAATATTTATCATTTTTAGTCTTAATAATACATAAAATTGCTATTAGTTGTTTAATCATTGAAGTGAATGATGTTTAAATAGAATAAATCATTATATAGAATAGTAGAGAAGATTAAGCTAAGCAAAGAAACACCATTAAAAAACGAGTCAAATCTGAAGAAGTAAACAACAAATAAACTCACTTGTTTTGTTTGCACTAGCAACATATAGTAGTATTGTGGGTGTCCAAATATTAATTGTTGATCCTCTATTCTGGTCTTCATAGTGCTATAGGGCTCAAATAACTAAACCATACAAGGCATATATTCATTTCAAATAGCTTACTCATGTCAAATAACTTTTAATAATGAAAGGGTTGTAGTTAATTGCTAAGAATAATAGGGGAGAGGACCCAGTAGTTGTGCACCCTAACTTCATGCTTTTCAATATCCTACATGGAAATTTCAAATCACTCCCAATTTTTTACAGCAGCTTACTTGGCAAGTCCCCTTCTTATAACTAAGGTTTCAAAGTTACGTCATCAAATATGATACCACATTAGCATGCTTTTTGCCAAGGTGTCCAAAACAACCCAAAAAAAAGTGAGACCGATAGTCGTGAAAAAGAGGCCCCAATAAATATGTTACGTAGACCGCCAAAATTTCTACGTGATTCCATATTTTTCTCTCTTTGCTCTCAAACGGTTATATTTAGTGGCCTCCTGGAAGTCACATTTCTCTTTCCTTGGGAGTTTCCACCTTTGTACTTCTCTTGTATTTTCTTCACCGTGCAAGACTAAAATTTATACGCGTGCCAAAAACTGTCCGGGTGATTACATATTTTTCTCAGGCTATAAATATTTTCCCAGGCTATGACGACTGACAATTAAAATTGAAAGGACGTGTCTGTCGTGCAAATGTATCATATTTGAATTTAGTGGCATCTTCGAAGTGACGTTTCTTTTTCGGGGCAGTTTCCATATTTGAAGTGACATTTCTGTTTCCTGATAGTTTTCACCTTGGTATAAAATGTTCACGCTGTTCAGTCGATTGACTTCAAAATTGAGTGAACATGTCTGCCGTGCAATTGTATCATAGTAGAATTTGGCTGAAGCTATTCTAGTTCCAAAACAGACTTTTCTTACAGTATGTTAGTGACAGGTTAGTCAATTGCAACCGTTAATTACAAAATCGACAGTGTAAAACACGGAAGACGCGTGTACTGTCTTTTTTGGAACCCGAATAAACACATCCGTAGAATTTAGTAGAATTTAGTAGCCTCCTTGAAGTTTCCACCTTACAATTTCTCTTGTATCGCTGTATATCTAGGACGTTCGTGATGTACGAAATCAGGGTAAAAGTCTGCAGAGAAAATATGTCGGCCACTTTGTAGGTATATGAAATGCACGCGAAACCCTCTCATTCTAATAAAAATTAGATTCTTTGAGTCCAAGGAATAGTGAATAGATTCTGTTTGCATCACCTCCCAAATTTATTTTATCATCATTTTTTAAAATATTTTATTTTTTTACTTTAATATTAAAAATCAATTGAGTTAGTAAAACAAATTAAGTTGTATTCGAACTTAAATTGTTTCTTTCAAGATTTTTTGTTTTGAAAGGCATCCTCTTACACATTCTTTTTATTATTAATATATGTATTTTTCTAATAAAAGAAATTAGTTGAGAAAACAAGATAAATATTTATCATTTTTAGTCTTAATAATACATAAAATTGCTATTAGTTGTTTAATCATTGAAGTGAATGATGTTTAAATAGAATAAATCATTATATAGAATAGTAGAGAAGATTAAGCTAAGCAAAGAAACACCATTAAAAAACGAGTCAAATCTGAAGAAGTAAACAACAAATAAACTCACTTGTTTTGTTTGCACTAGCAACATATAGTAGTATTGTGGGTGTCCAAATATTAATTGTTGATCCTCTATTCTGGTCTTCATAGTGCTATAGGGCTCAAATAACTAAACCATACAAGGCATATATTCATTTCAAATAGCTTACTCATGTCAAATAACTTTTAATAATGAAAGGGTTGTAGTTAATTGCTAAGAATAATAGGGGAGAGGACCCAGTAGTTGTGCACCCTAACTTCATGCTTTTCAATATCCTACATGGAAATTTCAAATCACTCCCAATTTTTTACAGCAGCTTACTTGGCAAGTCCCCTTCTTATAACTAAGGTTTCAAAGTTACGTCATCAAATATGATACCACATTAGCATGCTTTTTGCCAAGGTGTCCAAAACAACCCAAAAAAAAGTGAGACCGATAGTCGTGAAAAAGAGGCCCCAATAATTGTGTAGCTAACATGGCATCACATGATTAGATTATTTTTACAACTAATGGTACATTTTATTCAGTTATTGGTAGTCATCATCAATAATAACAACTTTAAAGTCACAACTATTGGTGCAATGTTGTCAAAAAAATTGGACATTAAATTAACAAGTATGAGTATCAAATCAACAAGTATGTGTATTAAATCAACAACTTCTATCACAACAACTAGAATGCGTTCAACTATTGGGTCCTCTCCCCTAGTATGCTCCTTGATTATACCACCCACCAAAATTTAAATTGGAAAACCATTTAAAATCTAATATAATCTAATCTTTTTCTTCTTTTTTTTCAAATCTCAATCTACAAAAGAACCTATGCTACCTTAAGTGTGAGCATACCATTCAAACACCAAAGTAGTGCAAAAAAGTAAGAGACGGGCAATATTTACCTATCATTTTGATTTTGCTAAAATCATGATTTCTCCAATTCTATCCTAAAAGACGAAGTGGAATCCCAAACACAATTTAAATGCCTCTTCATATTCACAATCCAATGCAATCTTCAAGCTCATCTAATCCATAACAATTACAATCCACCAATTTTCAAAATTTTCAAGAAGAGGGTTTGACAACCCAATTTTCCCAAAATGCAAGAATGAAAATAAAACTAAGTTTCTTTTCCTTTATGCCATTTTTCCAATTTTCAATTTATTTATTTATTTTTATTTCTAATTTAATTTTTTTCTCAAAAATGTACTTCATAAAATTTTAAATGCCTAACTCATTATTTTTGTAATTTAAAAATAAAACTAATTAAATCAAATTCAAATACTTTCCTATACCAATGAAATAAATAGAAAATTAAATATTAATTACATTTGATTAAATTCAAAGAATTAATGATATTTCTCTTTTCTAGAACTCACAAAAGCATTTAACTAGAAAATAATTGATTCATTAAAAATGTTCATGAAAAAAAAAGGCCATTAAATTAAAAAATGCAATTAGATGTAACACACAACACAAATAGATTCTAGAATCACCTTTATTTTCGATGTGAATTTATATAGGGTCACATAGTACATACCTCATACTCAATTCAAGTACAATAAGGGATGACATATAGACAAGGACCAATGTGATATCTATGAAATAACCACCATTGGTAAATAACTCAAACCTACCAATTTAGGTGGAGAAATATCATATACCTAAACCCTCAAAGAAAATGTCAAGTATACCTATTTAATGTATAGTAAATGAAGCAATGCATACACACCCAATGGGTTACAATATTACAAACATCAAATAAAGATGGAAATATGATCATCTAATATATCTTAAAATATGCAAAACATGATGTTAAATATAAATATCTCTAGTAAAGGAATAGGTGCACAGTATAGGCAATGAAAAATGTAGGTGTTGGTTCTTCAGGTGCTACCAATTGCAATAAACCCCATTAGGTGGGTCTCAACAAAGAGATTCCCTAGCATTGCAACCAATGCCTAAAAGACTTGTTGACCACCCCCCTCAGCCATAAACAAGCCCTTAGTCACTAATAAGGTCAAGGGTCTAAGAACCCTACAAAAACATCACTTATTAGCAATGGTGCCCATTGTTGAAAGTTGGTATAGGAATAATATGTGGGTAAGTGCACCGAGATGGTGTGCAAAAGGGGGGGGTATAAGTGGATACTTTTTTCTTCTTCTGAAATCAGGTAAACCTAAACTTGGAGGAGAAAGTTGAGAGTCATCCACTCAAGATATGAAGATACTCAAAGAACAAAGATTGTAGTACTCGGAATCTAGTTTCTACACTACTAATTTTTTTAAAAATTGGATAAGATTAAGGGGGTCAAATCCTTCACGCACAAAAAATAGACCCTGGTTTTTTTTTGAAAAACATAACATAGTGTATGATGTGCGCATCCAAAAAGTCATAGTTAGATATAGTATTTTGACAAATCCTTTGGCAAAAAGATAGGTAAGAGTGAGCACTAGAAGGTGCGTATTTTTTTGTAATTTTTTGTTTAGTATTTTAGTTTTTATGATTTTTCCAATCGAGCACATCCTTAAAATCGAGTACTTGTTTGTGCGCGAAGCATAACTTGCACCAAAACAATAGAAAATGGATTTTTTTTTTAAATTGTAAAGAATCAAGTTCACTACAATATTATATAAAGTTTTTTAAATTTGGACAAGTAGATCAAAAGTTATTAAAAAAATGGTACACATATGTCTCTGAGAACTATGGAGACACTGGTAAAAGAAATTCAATAATAATACGTTATTGTTGTTCAAATTTTTTTAAAATTATATGGTTAGAAAGATCAGAAGATGGGTGAAAATATGGTGGTAATTTCAGAAATACCCACTTGATGAAGTGTAAACCTTATGATGACAAATTCAAGAAACCAAGTTCATAAAACAAAATACATCAAAAATGAGGGAAATGGAGGGAAATCAAACTTCCAAACCGCAACTTTGTCATCCAAACCTATTCACAAGCCTAAACCGATAAAAGAATGTACGCGGTTTCTTTTGAATAAGAACCGTGTATGGGGTTTTATTTGAATAAGCAACGTGTACGCGGTTCTAAGGAGATACTATCACATACGTGATTCTTCCTGTGATACTATAACATAAGGAAATTAATGTGTGTGTGCATACATAAATGTATATATATAATATGTATATATGTATATATAATATGTGTATATATATACACACACATATGTATGTATGTAATATGTATATAATATATAGTGTATGACGTATATATACATATATGTATGTTTATAATATATATATGTGTGTGTGTGTGTGTATTATCTTTTGATATTTTATGTGTACTATATGTATATATGTATGTACATGTATATTGATATATTGTCTTTTGATATCTTATTGTACATTGTATTCCTACCCCCCCCCCTCTCTCTCTCTCTCTCTTAGGACCCCACATAACACCTAATGACATCATGTAAGGTCCTTTAGCACAAATATGACCCCTTAAGACCATATGATGTCCTAAGGGGTCATATGATGTTCTAACACATGTGTGGCCCCATTATGACCCTACATGACCCCCAATGATGCCATGTGACCCCTTCAGACCATGTATGATATATTAAGGGGTCATATGGTGTTGTAACACATGTGTGGCTCAATTAGGACCCCATGTGACCATTAATGACATCATGTGAAATCTCTTCCTCTCACCCCATCTCCCTTCCTCCCTTTTTTATTCCTCCCACCCTCCCTCCCCCATCTCTCTCTCTCTCTCTCTCTCTCTCTCTCTCTCTCTCTCTCTCTCTCTCTCTCCTCGCATAACACCACATGACCCTTTAGGAGTATATGATGTCCTAAGGGGTCAAGATGACAAGATTGAATTATGGTGTCGTAAGGTGGCAAGATGAACCTTTATTACAATATAAAAAGATGTACCAATACTACTTACAATAATAACAAACCAACATGCTCCCCCTCTTTCCCTTCCTCCATACCCCATCCCTCCTCTCTCTCTCTTCTTCTCTCCCTCCCCACTCTTTCTCTCTCCCTACCCCCTTTATCTCCCAAACTTTCCCATCCCCCTCCTCTCTCTCTCTCTCTCTCTCTCCCTTAGGACCCCACATAACACCTAATGACATGTGATCCCTTAGCACACCACATGACCCTTTAGGAGCATGTAGGAGCATGTGATGTCCTAAGGGGTCATATGGTGTCCTAAGATGGCTAGATGAACCATTATTACAATATAAAAAGCAGTACCAATACTACTTACAAAAATAACAAACCAACATGGTCCCCTCTCTCCCTTCCTCCATACCCCATCCATACACAAATTCAACTTGGTAAACAACTTCTTTATCTGAAAATTGGCTGCAAGCCTCGCATGTTGTTTATAATTGGCAAAAAATTCACTATCACCAACTTTTCTTGTGTAGAGAAAATTCAGAAATAGTTTCAAGCTTTCTCTTCTTACCTCCTCCACTATCACTTCTACTCTTTCTTTCTCCATGAAACCTGCAACCTGAAACACAATACTTTCTCCTCCCACCTCTTTCATCATTTTTTTTTGTTTACCCATCTCGTTATATACCACTTGGAACATAATAATCTTATATCCCACCTCCTTTATCACAATCAATCCTTTCCTTTGAATCATTAGATCCCCTTCAAACATGGCTCAAAAAATATCTGACCTATTCACTTGCCAATATATTATAAAACAAAGACAATGGAATGTCCTTAATCTGAGCCCTCTCTCTCTCTCTCTCTCTCTCTCTCTCTCTCTCTCTCTCTCTCTCTCTCTCTCTCCATCCTCTCTCCCACCCCCCTCTCTCTCTCCCCCCTCTCTCTCTCCCCCCTCTCTCGTCGTCCCCCTCCCTCTCCCTCTCTCTCTCTCTCTCTCACCCCCTTTCTCTCCCTCTCCCTCCCTCTCCCTCTCCATCCTCTCTCCCACCCCTCTCTCTCTCTCTCCCCCCTCTCTCTTCGTCCCCCTCCCTCTCCCTCTCTCTCTCTCTCTCCCCCTTTCTCTCCCTCTCCATCCTCTCTCCCGCCCCTCTCTCTCCCTCTCCCTCTATCTCCTTCCCTCTCTCTCTCTCTATGTCCCCCCTCCCTCCCTCCCTTTTCCTTCACATTTTCTTTACTGGAAGTAATGCACATGAGGTTTTGATTAGATAAAAGTGCATACGGGGTACTGGGACTATGGACATTGGCCTATTGAGCATTTTTAGGGACTAAAGCGTGCAAGGGGTTACTGAACATAACCACGTACTAGGAATATGGACATTGGCCTACTGAGAATTTGTAGGGACTAAAGTGCGCACGGGGGTTACTGAACATACCACGTACGCAGTTGTTGAACATACTTTTAGTTTCCCAACAACCTCAATGGCCTCAAAAAAATATTTTGAGGTCGTTGAAGGCCCCACTGCAACTGTTACTGCGCTTCTGTGACAGTTTTATATGTAGAAGTAAAAATTTTGTTTTACATGATTTCAAATGATTGAATTATTGTTCTTATTAGTTTGGTCAATGTTATTGTGATTGTTTAATTGTTTTGATTTAATACAATAATGATAATGCTCAATTTTATGGTTATTTGATTGTTTAAGAACTTTTATTTACATATATATGTAAAATGATTCTATTTAGGACAACCAGTATTAGCAATGGGAAAGAACAAGCGAGGAATGATGGAACAATGAGAGGCTGAAAAGGAAAGAAAAATGCAACATATGAAGAAATTATGGGACATAAGAGCAATGGGACAAGAAGTTATGTCACCCTCAACATCTCAATTCGATTTACTAAATGAACATAATGCAATTGAAGAAGAGATCACAATGAATAATTAAACAAATGATGAAGATGCACCAACAACATTTTATTTACCATATGAACCTAATGAAATGAATGTACCTAATGCACGCAATGCACCGATGTTAACACCTCCTAGAATCATTCGTAGGAAACCAAAGTATCTAATTGAAATTGATGAGAATATTTTGAAGCCAATGCCCGATAAAATGAATGAATGAACTTATAGGAGAATTGTTAAAAGAATATGGTAAAACTATTTTGAAAACTTAAATCAAACTGCAAGATGCCAATTAATTGTTGAAATGATTAAAAATTTGAATTTTAGAGAGACAATGAAAATTCTAGGCCTAAGATCATCCAAAATTCATAGCGAAAGAACTATTGTGAGAAATCTATTTGATGCATATCAAGATATTGGTTCAAAATCACGTACTAAAGATTCTAATGTTACTAGACATGTTATTACATCAACCATAATGAGAAAGAAAATAAAAAAATATCATTTGATAAGCAAAACAAGTAAGTCATTAAACATAAGTAGAACAACATTACGTAAAGAATTAGATAGGGGGGAGAAAATAGAGGATCCTAACAATAATTCTCTTTGGGCATTCTTGGGTAGACTACCATGCAAAGACAAGGTTGTTGTTGATGCACTAAGAACATTAATAGAAAGTTTTGGCATGAAAACACAAGGGTTTCGCCTAACCAAAGAGATGTTGTTAGAAGGCGAATTGAATCTAGAAATCGTGAGCCACATGCCAAACACTATTTGGATATGACTCAAACAAAATTTTATGAAAGATTCCTTTAAAAGTTTCCTCAAATAAGAATTAGTCAAAGATTTTTTGAAATGACAAAACCTTTTTTATGTTAAGATTAATCATGTACGCACCACGTGTTGTTGTAGGATGCATATTGAATTTTCCATGCATTCAATGTCCACCCTTGACTTGACCTATTTTGACTAGAGTTGACTTTTATTTTATGTTTGATAGACTTATCTAGACTATATTTGATGATTTGGATGATGATTACTCATATGTTTCAGTTACTTACTATTGATGTCAGACACTATTGGGCATGTTCTATTTTAATGATCTATATGGATGTTGATACTATCATTAGTGATCATGTGATGTGATGGATATATGTATGTGATGATTTTCATATGCTTACTATGTGATGGATCATTAATAGATTATGTTGATCATGGATTTGATGTTGATTATGATTACGCTAACCCTATTTCATGGTTACATATGATGAGATGTGTTTGACTATTGTATGATTGTCTTCATGAGAGGGATGATGTCACATCACTCATTATGAGCGGGATATGTTGTCATGATTCCCTATCACTTGTCTATTATCAGATATATGCATATGTTTTATCATTGTTTTGTGGTTACAGGATCTTGCAGGTACTAGACATCGACTCCACCTAGCTTCACAGGTCTTAGCATGTCTTTAATTCCAATGGTTTATGTGGTTCGAAGATGACATGAGTTCCTTTCACATACTCTAGGTCTAAGATGTGCACAAGTGTCATAAGTGTCTTGGCATAATTCTCCACGTCAGTTAGTGAGTTTGATCTTTTCAGTATTGTATGTTTAGAGATGGTTGATTTATTTGATTATGTTTAGATTAATTATGAGATCCTTGATGTGTGATTTTATAATTAAAAATGCTCATTTTAATGTATTTAATTTATTCACCTTGAGTATTTAATTATTTATTTATTTGCCTATGGTTCAATAGTTCATTTGATATTTAATATTTATTTGGCTCTTTATTTCATTTAGGAGATTTTCGTTTTAATTTCCCTATTTTATTTATTTATGGCTTATGTTTTATTTATATAGTTGACTTTATTTATTAGTGGGAGTGTATGAACACATTTGAATAAAATAATAATATCTTCCCACTTAGTTGTATAAGAAGATTTTGTATTACTTTTACCTACCCTCCATTCTCATTGGTTGAATTTAAAATGGAAAATATAAAAGTAACCTAACATGGGGTTGGTAGAAAATATTAAATTTTGATTTATTTTCATTGGCTAGAGCTTTGCTTTGGATTTCTTTTTATTGGGTGGTCTGGGCTTCTTGTCGGGTTACCATTCTTGGTGATTTTTTGCAATACTTGGATTTTGACTTGGTTGTTTTGATTGCTGGAGCTTGTGATTTGGATTTGGTTTTGGAGCTCTTCATCAAATTTCTTCCATAACTTCTATTTCCAGGTTTGAGCTCGTCTCTTGTAAAGATTTTTATTTATCTGTATTCTCTGTGTCTGCAGAAATTGTTGTTTGTGGGTTTTATTTGGGGAAATGATTTATTATAAAGATTATACTATAGTTTTGGAGAAATATTTATGTGCATGAAATTTATTATAACGTTTAACTTTAGGATGGAGGAAAATATTTCTTTTTTTTATTGGTTGGTTTGGTTTGCCATGAGTGCATGACTTTGCAACTTTTTGACAATTTGATTATTTGGAAATCCAACTCTTTTCTTTTGTGATTGATGTCTTTTGGGTGATTATTGGGAAATTTGTTTGTTGGTAGAGAATTTGGGAGAGTTTCTATCAGATATGGAGGGATTTGATTGATTTTGTTGTTTTCTAATTTTTGTTTGATTAGAGAGGTACCCTAGTTTTCCATGAGTGAAACAATGATTTGGGAATGAGTTTTATTTGATTTGGAGCTCTCTGTGAATTGATTTTGGTGAGAATTGAGTTGGGAGCTTTTCAGTTTTGATATTCGATTTTTCCTTCTTAAGTTAATGATTTTGCAATTTGTTTGTTTCTAGTATTGAGTCTTTTCAAGGTGACTTTGAGCCATTTGGTTTCAATACTGGATTATTTTTCTATGAATTTTAATTTAAGTTTGAAACTTAGTCCTTTTTTTGTGTTTTATGTTCTCTGGGACAAATGCGCTAAAAGATTGTGTCAATGTGCTAAAACACTATGTATGCGCTAAGGTTAATGCATTAATCTGCTTAATGAATGCGTTATAATAGTGGACAAATGCGCTACAACAGAGGATAAATGCGCTACAGAAACTGATAAATGTGCTAAAATAATCGATGTACGTGCTAAAACAGTGAACGTATGTGATAAACAGTCTTTTTTTGGTGTCTTTCTAGTTTGTCCTTCATGGCGTCATTTTTAGATTTGGATTTCATACCAGAGGCTTTTTGGATGTTTTCCGATGATTTCCAGATTATGTATTTAAATAATTTGATTAATCTTTTTTGGTTTTTGCTTCCATGTAATCTTTATGTTGGGATTTAGCCTCTATCATGTTGACAAGCCATGGTAGAGAGAGTTGTTTATTGTTCTTGATCCAGCAAGTTGATGTGCCTTGCTATTGATACTTATTTTATTTTGATGAGCAGATTTGGTAATCTTATTAATGCATTTTTATGCTATGAGGCTCCTTGATGTTTATTTGGCTTTATGACCTTTGCATGATCATGTATGTGTGTGGTTGTATAATGATAATTATTTCAAATCTAATTGTTTATATGAGCCTCTTGTTGCATTTTTGTTTGGGCCATCTTAGAGGGAGTGGGCTCCCATGTGATGACCGGGGTCACAAGAGATAAGCTTGCATGAGGTTACTTGTAAGGATGCATGAAGTCTAGACCACTAGGGCACATTGGGATTTTACCATGATTTTTAAACAAGTGATAACCTAATAATTAATGAGTTGGATAGATAGATTCATTAATAAAGATAATAATTGATGTGTGCCTCATGATTTGATCCAAGGGAGGATGTTTTAGGATAAGCATGAGAAGGCCATTTCTATTGCAAGTCAATATCTCTTGATCTCTCATAGGTTGAGATGGCTCCACATGTCTATCGGGCTAGTGTCTTATGTTGTTATGTTTTGAGGATGCAATGTGATGACACTCCACTCCTACATGTGTCCCCTTAATGATTTATGATTATGCCTTATTGGAAGCATTTATGTTCTATTGATTTGTATGCCTCTGGGAGCTTATTCTTGTTGTATTGTGTGGGTTCTTGCATGAGAGTCCTTGTGTGATTAGTCTCTTTGGTTATAGGTGCCAGCTTAGGTTTAGTGTGTGTGTTGGGACCTTGTGTCGTCTCCTAGCACTAGGCGTGGTTCCTTTAGTTCCACATGGTCGGGTGGTTGGTTCTTTTTAGCCATTGTGATGTTCTCTTGGATTCTTCATGTGTTGATGCGGATTCTTCTTCACGGTGATTATGGATGTATCTTGTTGTAGATTTATGTAACGAATATGACATGTAATGTAATATTCTTGTATGTAGTAGTTGGAATCTGGTAGTAGGAAGAACTATGATCTTGATGTATTTTATGTACTTGTAATTGTAAGATGGATTGTAGTTGGAAATTAGGATTATATCATGAATTGTAATGAGGCATTAGGGATGTAATTGTATTATTATAAGGGTGCGATCTTATGTATCTTGGAATTAAAATGGGTTATGATTGAAATAGAAATGGATTTGCATTATGATTTAAATGTATTATTCTATGGAATGTTTAGGATGTAAATCAGAATGTAAAGGAACCTTAGAAGAGGAATATTCATAAAGTAAGAAATGAATAAGTTAGAAGATGTTAATTAGGTCTAGTGAAGATGAATGATTCATATAGATGCATTGATAGAAAGGAAGTTATGTATATCATGTGAAGAATTGTAAGTAAGAAGTTGTATTAGGATTCTTGCATTATGCATTTGAAATTAATGATAAAGAAGATGATCATGCTAGTATTAGTTGCAATTGAAGTATGTTTAATTGGATTAGTAAAGATGGATTATATCTATGAATTAGGATTGCATTATCATAAAATGGAAAAGAGCCTGTAGATAGGAAATGTTGGGTTAAAACACATTTATATTTGGTGCATAAAATAAATGTAGGATTATGGGGTTGTCTTGCATTTTTAAAGAAGGAATGTAATATGCTAGTAGAAGGGTATAATGGCAGGCATATCATGATGGATAGATAATCTAGTAGGTTGCATATCTCATGATTAGGAAATTAAATATGATGTATTAATTCAAGATGGAATGTTTATCATGTGAATCAAGTAATGGCGTTAAAGTACCCTAGGGAAAGATTAATGATGTTATTTTATTTCTGCTTGCGTAAATTAATGAAATGTGTAATGATGTATGTTCATAATGGTTAATGAATGTAGTTAGATGGAGATGTTATGTGTTACATGAGTTGTTATTAGATGTTAATAAATTTTTTTTATCTCCATTAGTATGTTAGATGTTTAGTTTCACTAGGGTATTTTGGCAGGCATTACATTTCATATCAGAGCCCATGTTCAAACACTAGGTACTTTGGTTTCATTTGAGCCTATTGTGCTTGTTAGCATTTAGCATGGGGTAGCCCATTGGTTTTATCCCTGCTATTTATTTTCTTGTTATAGTTTCCCTACATGGTTAGCTTATATTTTTCTTTTGTGTCTTGCTTAGAAAAGATGTCTGCTAGGGGTAGAGGTCATCATCATGCTAGTTGAATGGGTACTCATAGGAATCCTCATCCTGAGGTTTCTAAGCAATCACACCATGAGTAGCAGCAGGATCAACCTAGAGATGATGTGATCCCACAATTGGTGAACGTTCTTCAAGAGATTCTTGGTCGTTTAGGACATAGGTAAGAGGAGAACCAACAAGAGGGATCTCGCCATTCAGAGCACAAGGAGAGAGAGCGTTCTTGTTCTCCTAAGAGGAGAGTTGAGGTTGATCAGGATTCACTTTCAGCTAGTCACATGAGAGATTTGATGAGGACTCATCCTCCTACCTTTGATGGCTTAAGTAGTGGCATGGAGGTAGAGACATGGCTTTTGGACTTAGGTAGGTGTTTTTCTATGCACCCATGTAGCAGCAACACCAAGGTGAGATGTGTGATCATGCATCTTCATAGTTTTGCAACAACATGGTGGCACATGGAGGAACAAAAGTTGCATTTGGACATAGTGACTGTTTTGTGCTAGATTCCTTTTAGATCATTGGAGACAAAGGAAGGTTGATGAGTTCCATGATTTGAGATAATAGAGGATGACTATGGAGTAGTATAAGCATAGATTCTTCAAGCTTAGATAGTATTCTGGGATTGAGGATGTTGAGTCGATGTTGATTTAGCACTTTGTGAGAGGTCTTAGTGATCATATCAGTGGAGAGGTTTGGATGCACAAACCTAAGACCTTGGAGACAATTGTGGAGAAGGTGAGGATAGAAAAGGAGAATCTTGCCTTACCATTAGGAGGTGTGATAGAAGGACATATAGTTAGTGCACCTGTTATAGGATCTATTGTGAGAGGATCTTAGCAACATTCTTTAGGTTTTTCTAGGAGCCATCCTTCTCCTTTCTACAGTGGTCAGCGGTTTAAGAAGAGGCATTCTCAAGGGTAGAACATTGCACAAGGTGCCAGATTTTAGGTTGACAGGAGTCGCATTCATCAACGTGATAGGAGACCTACTCCTTCTTAGCTAGATTCTAGTAGAGGCAGTGTTCAGTAGTCAAGTACAACACCAGGTAGTAGAGTGTTTGGCAGGAATGATTTTTTTGCTTGTGGATAGCTAGGACACATTGTTGTTCATTCTCCTCAGTGTACTTCTTAGATGTTAGGGTAGCAGAAGCCAACTAATTTTGAGCCTACAGTTGGAGATGCAGGTAGGTCTCATTGGTTATTTGCAATGGTTGATAACTGTCATGTTGAGTATCAGGCCACTGTTGTGGAGACATCAGGTGTGATAGGTGGCATCTCTTTCTCAATGTTATTTGATTCAAGAGCATCAGATTCTTTTATTTATCCTTTTCTAGTAGAGTGATGCAGACTTGCTATGGAAAAGAAGGATGATAAGTGGTAGGTATAGTTAGCTACGTGGTCCAAAGTGGTAGTGGATTCCCTTGTGCTTAGTTGTCCTCCAGTCTTGGGAGATTGTCATACTTTTGTGGATCTTCATGTTATGTCCTTGGGATCTTATCATGTAGTTCTTAGTATGGATTGGATT